>NW_028145772.1:22500-187500 GCF_977016875.1 Pavona decussata | reverse complement strand
TATTTATCGTCGAAACCATTCAAGGTAAGGAAGCATTATTAAGAGAAAGACAGTCAGTCAGAAAGACAGAAACAAAAAAACATACAGATAGTCAGCCAGTCAGTCAGTCAGAGGCAGACTGACAAACAAACAGAGACAGTTAGTCAGACAGACAGACAGACGGACAGACATAGACAGAAAGATAGCCAGCCAGACAGTCAGTCAGTCAGACAGACAGACAGACAGACAGACAAACAGACAGACAGTCAGTCAGTCAGTCAAACAGACAGATAGACATAGACAGAAAGACAGCCAGCCAGACAGTAAGTCAGTCAGATAGACAGACAGTCAGTCAGTCAGACGGACAGACAGACAAAGAAAGAGAGAGGGAGACAGAAGGTGGGCAAAAGTATTCAAAATCCTAGGTTTAAACAAAATCAAACTAAATTTTCCAAAATTTTGCTACGCAACAAACTGAAACTGATACCACTTAAGTTTGTGCGTCACAACTTGAATACAGATATAACACTCCTGCACGAACAATTCTTCTTTTAACGACGGAAGATACGTTTAATGTTTTGCGCATGCGTTTGTCCGCCTAACTTTTATGCTTATTCATGTTTTGCATGTCTTACATCGATGGTCGGGGAGGGTAGAGAGGGTAGGGCGGGGCAAGTCGGCCTGCTTGATAGTTCGTTTATAAAAGGCTAGCGCTGAGAAATATGTTATGTAAATGACTGATTTCCCAGCTCATTTTCAAATGTTATTCTGGATTTTCCTTGTAATTCCAGAAGCCACCCTGGAAGAAGTATTTCAGGTGGAACTGCTGAAAGCTTTCAATCAAACTCAGGATTCAACACTGCCGAAACAACGTCAAGCTACGCTACTGTTAATCGCAGTGATTGTGGTGAGTAAAGTGACTATTGATAGCAGAGGGTACCCGTTTGAGGAAATGCGGGACTTTTTTGCTGTCGGAGCACAAATAATCGTTGAATAGAACCTTGGAATAGTCACTGCATTGATGTAAAATACTCAGCTTCTTCAGTGAACTGCTTGCCGTCGAAACCTTAAAGGCTGAGGTTGCAATATGAGAGATTGTTGTCGATAGATCTGAGCAAATTTTTGAAAACTGCAATTTCGTGGCTTTCTCAGATTCAGTGGTTTCCTGGGAAGCGTCAAATTTACATTCAAAGAGTTTGGAAAGTTTGGAAATTCCTGGCTTTGTCCAATGTGCAAAAACGCGTGGAAAGCCTGGAGTAAGTTCTCAGTACTTGGCGGGTTCCCTCAGTCGGAATTAAGTTACTTTATATTACATACTATTACCATTACCATTACCATTACCATTACCATTACCATAATTATTACTTTTACTCTTACTATTACCATTAACATTACCCTGACCAGGGGCTATATGACTATGACTATGAATATCACTATCACCAATACCATTTCTATTACTATGACTATGACTATTGGATTACTTCCAACTTACCCTATAGTAGAAAATAATCCCTTTTTTTCATTTATTTCCAGGACACTATGCGTCAATTTATCGCGTCCCAAATGGTGTTCGCAATGATGCCCCGAGAAGTGTTGAACAACCATTGTACAATATAATCGAGGAACTTGCTACATCCAACAAACAAGGTACCCATGAGAATAGGTCCCCTGCAGGACTCCACGATAATGCCCCTTTCAGCGTGGAACAACGTGTGTATGGCCTCATCGAGAGCATTGATCCTGCCATCGCAAAGGGCCCCCATGAACATAGGCCCACTATAGGACATCAGGATAATGCCCCTTTCAGCGTGGAACAACGTTTGTATAGCCTTATCGAGAACATTGATACAGCCATTGTAAAGGACCCCCATGATCACGGCTCCTCTCCTGAAGGGCAGGGGAATACAGATTCTCTCAGCGTGGATCAGCGGGTGTATAACATCATTGAAGACTTGGATTCGAGACTCTATGAAGAACTTAACAGTTTCGATCCGGAACAACCGGAGTACCATGTGTTGGAGGGGACGTTATCAAAGGGTGCTGAGGAAGCTGATTGTGTTGGGTCCAGTGATGAACGTGCAAGATCGAGTGTATAATGCGCTAGAGAGACGTTTTCAAGTCTAAATTAAACCAAGAAGTGACCATTTGTACACTATCTTAGAGCGTGGTGGTCAGTGCAAAAACGTCTTCGCATGCAGCACTTCCGGAAAGGAAGAGAGAGACGACAAAGAAGAAGAAGAAGAGGAAGAAGAAGAAGAAGAAGAAGAAGAAGAAGAAGAAGAAGAAGAAGAAGAAGAAGAAGAAGAAGAAGAAGAAGAAGACAAAGAAGAAGCAGAAATAGAAGAAGAAGAAGAAGAAGAAGAAGAAGAAGAAGAAGAAGAAGAAGAAGAAGAAGAAGAAGAAGAAGAAGAAGAAGAAGAAGAAGAAGGAGAGATATAGCGGTTGAATAGTTTTGAGATAGTGGGCAGACTAAAGATATTGCTGTCCTAAACATTATCGTAACCGCAATCTTTTCGAAAACCAAAAAGGTCGACTTAGTTCAAGCCATCAACAAATTAAAAATCAGTCTTTCCCCTTTCGTATGTATTTTAGTTATTTATTAAAGATGTCTTGCAGCCATCTAAGCTTTGATGTTGTGACTTGGATAAAGTCCATGCCTCAGCTTTGTACAGCAGTGCGCTTTCCAGAGATGCTCTAAAAAAACCCGTATTCTATAATTCCCGCCTAGGTCTGACTTTTGGATTGTGCTTAACTCATTTATTGCCGACCATGCTTTTGTTCTTCTGATCGACGTCTAGGTCCTTTGCTGTGCGGTCTATCCATGATTCCAAATATTGGAAGATCTGCACTCGTGTCAATGTGGAGTTGTCGATAGTGTGAAGATCTCTTTGAAGATTATAAGCGACATACTTCGTTTTGGAGCTGTTAATACAAAGCCAAACCTCTCTAGCTGTCGATTCCACATTCTCTAGTAGAGCCTGTGCGTCTTACAGCTGATCACTATCGAGACCTTAAAGAGTAGTATACAATGGTCTAGCAAGGTCCTACGATGATCATAAATGAGAACAGTTTCGCTGTTGTCATAATAAGCAAAGTCATGGTTAAGCATCAAAGTGAATGTCCAGAAAATATGCATTTGAAGCTGGAATTGATAAAAATAAACAGATAATATCTTGGCAAAGACCCAGTATAAAGAGCAAGTAATCAATTTATTATTGTAATTTTTTTTAAAAAGCTAACGCTAAAAAAAATCTGCAACATCAAAGAGTTTTACGAAATAAATATTTAATTGCTTGTAATTGTTTGTATTCCATAGAAGACGAGCGAGTCTCAGACTTTGCGTGTGTGAGAATGCGCCTCATCCTTTGGTTCACAGTTTGGAAATCTCCGAAGTACTTCGTGTCATTCTTGGACCACTTCACATAATTTAGTCCAGCGGATAAATCGCTATCCAACGGATACAATGTGTTGATTGGAGTACATTTTATCCGCTAGTTAACAAATCGACTGCAGTTTTCTATGGTCTATACTCTTATAGACCATAAAATGACGTAAAAAAATGTTCAAAACTCAAGTGGAACCACGAGCCGCAGGCGAGTAGTTTCACTGCCACGTTTTGAACATTTTATGGTCTATAAGAGTATAGACCATAGAAAACTGCCGTCGATTTGTTTTTTACAATAACATGGAAAAAGCACAAGCGGATTTGGCAATTTTTTTTGTTGAGAAAGCGCGCGCGTTACATCTGACGTCATTTTTATTGTCTGTACTCTTACAGACAATAGCTACGAGCCAATCAGCGCGCGGGAATTTCGACAGTTATTGTAAAAATAGCGACTTATCCAATGGATAGAGTTACCCGGTCTTTGGGCAACCGGGGCCAGGTTGAAAAGCAAAAACGATCGGTATATAGGGACTTGTTCACACTAGTCCGGACTAATTTGTAACCGCATCGTTTTCTCTTCTTTAGCCGTCTCTCCACACTAATCTGGTATTTTGCCTCCACTACACAACTTTAGACACTGACAAGGCAGAGGCATGGGCATGCAGATCAGCATAGCCCATCAAACAAAATTGACTCACACCGACTTCATGTACAATACTATCATATTACGCACCACAGCCGGGCACGTAAATCAAACCAACCATTGGAAAAAAATAGGGACTGTGTACCCCCAACCTATGCTATGGTGCTACCTTTGGGATTTTATGGTGTCATCTGACAATAGAAAAGAAGATATGCATAAAACAAACAACCAGGCAAACCTGGTAACATATATCGCGCTAATCTTTAGTAACTTCAAAAAAGAAAGAAAAAATACATAAACATCAACAATAACAACAGCAACAACAAAACAATTTAGAATCACAAAGTCTAGTTGACCGCGGCGAGGCTGATCGTAGAATAAAATCAAACCCTGAAAGGTAACTGTTTGAAATCCATCAACCTTGATCCTGTACACTCCACGCTCGCGCCCAGTTCTCTGTTCCGTGCCAGCAGAATATTAATTTATGCTAATGCAGATCATCATTATTGGAAGTTAGACCTGGAGGTTTTCAAAACGAACATCAGTTTTGCAAAATATGTTCCAATGATGTCTTTTTTGTGGGAAAGAATATAATGTGAGAATGATGTATTATTCAGTAATGACACAGGCATACTCGGAAAAAAGAAATTCCGAGCGCTCTTATCAGTAGTCGAACCTAAGACCTTCCGATTACTGGTTCGGATGTTCTACCACTGAGCTACAGGAGACTCGTGGGAGCTAAGGCCATTAAACAAGGTTCATGGGACAAACATCCTGAATACTGCTAGGATTGGAATGTCAATGAGTGGCATATGCGCAATGAAAGAAAATGTGATCATATTTTAAGCCTGGTGAACAAATGAGAATGAATGTATTATTCAGTAATGACACAGGCAAACTCGGAAAAAGAAATTGACTATTGAAAAACTATTGAAAACTCAGCAAATGAATAGTGCAGAAAATCACTTAAAACCACTTAAGTACGATATTTTGGTTTTAGTGTTGACGCAATGTTCCACTTGGAAGGATTTCGGAAGGCGATAAATGACCGGAAGTGATGTAGTTCAATGAAATGAAACAAAGATATTTCTCGAAGCGTGAAATTGAAATAATCACTTAAACACGTTTGTCTCTAGAATTCACACGGTTTTATATCACTTTCTACTTTAGCGAGAAAGACATCTCCATTTTGAGAAGCTAAAACTGAAGTTGTAGATACATATACCCGTGGACAAGATTGTTTCCCTGGGGTTACTACAATTCACCGAAAAGAAAACTTCAATATCTTCCACGAGTTCAGGGCTTGAGGCAAAAATGCGGACATTTAAAATCGATTTTACCGTGCTAATTTTAATTTGCTCAATCGGTATCACGACATCTGAGGTTTACGAGATTTTCAGAAGAAGACCTACGACAGACAATGGATGGAAAAGTGGGACGGATTCATTCAAGATCCCACGTTTGCTTTCTCGTCCAGATGAAAGCAGTTCTATGAATTGTGCCAAATTTAATGCCAGAGCCAACGGAACTAAAGGTGATCACTGCCTCTGCTCATGTTCCAGTGACAACGCTACGTTTATTTTTGATAAGAAGCACTGGACATGTCTAAGGAACTCCAAAGTTCGAGACCTGCTGGGTAAGTAGTCTGCAAAACGACTCTTTGTAAATTCACCATTTTGTTCTTGATCAATTCTGTCAATATCAACAACTGTTATTGCGCGAGTGAGGACCACAAGTATGGCACCTTTTAAAGTTAGAACAATCTTGAGCAGAGAACCAATGACTGCAACATCAGCAACACGTGAGAGGATTGCTCTATAATTTCATTTCAATTGTGTTCACACCTAAGGATTTCATCCACAAACTCGAACGTTTCAACAACCTTTTACAGTATAATAAACAGTACCACGGGAAAGTACTGCCCAGTAGCTTTCATTTGAATGGTCACACTTTTGGATTTCATCTACAAACTTTAATATACACCACAACAAACATCACCAAAAGAAAGTACTGCTCCTAAATGGCCGGCGTTCATTTCCATTATCATACTTGTAGTATTTCATTCACAGGCTTAATAGGTGGAACCAACTTTACCGAGAAGTATGGCATAAAAGTACTACTCAGTAGCTTTTATTTGAATGGTCAGCTGAATGGTCACACTTAAGGATTTCTCTCACAGGCCAAAACTAGCAACACCTTGTACAGCATAATAAGCAAGACAATCACTCTACCGGTTAATTAAGTTTGAATGATTTATGCTAAGAGCTTACTCAAGACAGTAAAGCTTAACAATACTGAGCACTACCTCGTTTAGGCAGAGAAATAGAACCTAAGAAGAGCAATGCATAATAGCATTCATTTGATTACTAACAATAACAAAGTCCGGTTTCACCTACTGTGGTCAATGTTTCGTGATATCAGAAATATCTCGAGATTTGACTCTGGGAACTAAACAGGTAATTAACCTTTAATTACACATTTCTTTCACATGATACTTGTTGATAATAGAACTTGTTCTTTCTAAAAGTGGATATATCAATATTTGGGCACCACACATCACACGCCAACTAAGCAAAGTTCATCTTGACGGTTGGATTGCCGTGTAAATGCAATGTAATGGGTCTCCAGGTGGCTAGGTTACCATGATTGAGATCATATAGTAATCTTAGAACTGAAACAATCCAAATAAAACCAAATCCGAAACAAGCAGCTAATACTAAATTCTAAACTTGACTTAGATATTGATAGACCGGCTTTGATGGAGTAATGTTGGTCCAATTAAATCGGTCAAAATAATGGAAGATTTAAATGGATTGGCAAGTATCTCTACTTTGCTTCTGAGTCGAAGCAAACCTGAATTAAGTCTTTTCGTATAGAACGGGTTTCATTTCCTCAATTAAGTGGAGGTGTCAATATTTGGGCACCACACATCACACGCCAACTTAACAAAGTTGGTCTTGACGGTTGTTTTGCCGTGTAAATGCAATGTAATGGGTCTTCAAGCGGCTAGGTTACCATGATTGAGATAAGATAGGTGCTGTGGGGTAATCCTAGAACGGAAACAATCCCCATGAACCAAATCAGAAACAAGCAGCTAATACTAAATTCTAAACTTGACTTACATATTGATAAGCCGGCTTTCGTGGAGTGATGTTAGTCCAATTAAATCGGTCAAAATAATGAAGATCTAAATGGATTGGAGAGTATCTCTAATTCTACTTTGCTTCTCAGTCGAAGGAAACCTGAACCAAGTCTTTTCGTATAGAACGGGTTTCATTTCCTCAATTAAGTGTCAAAAATAATTCACGTTTGCTCTGGGCTTACTTTACTGGTACACCTTTTAGCTGAACTTAAGTAATTGGCTAAAAAAAAACAAAAAACAAAAGGCCTCCGGCCATTCCATGAAACAATTAGAGGTGAGACTCGGGCGTCCGTTATCCACGGTTTTGTCTCTAAAACGTATTTCTTAGAGCTCCTCATTTCAGAATGGGCTTGCTGAATTACATGCGGCTGCCGAGATTGGCTTTAGTTTAAGTCTTACGGCACCAAATGAAAAACCTTTCCTAACATTTTCCTTGAAACTCACAGTTGGCCAATTCGCAGATAACATCCGTAGATAGTTCAATCGGTCAAAGAATATCAGAAGTCTTGAGTTCGACTCCGGATCAAGGAAATGCTAAATATTACACAAAATTAGAGCATATTGTATTTTTTCACCAATTTGCGTCATTATGATTTAAAGCTCATCAGGTTCCATATATAGCCAACCTTGATAACTCAAATTAATCAATCAATCAATCAATCAATCAATCAATCAATCAATCAATCAATCAATCAATCAATCAATCCATCCATCCATCCATCCATCCATCCATCCATCCATCCGTCCGTCCGTCCGTCCGTCCGTCCATCCATCCATCCATCCATCCATCAATTAATATGGCGCATCACTAGATGGCTAGGAACAATGCCCCCTGTGATATTATGCAGTTTGTTCTGGGCTGTAACAATTTTACTCTGTATTGTTTCTCCAGGACATAATTTATTGTACAGATTTTTTGAAGGCGAGAATGAGGATAGCCAACTACGTATGCTAGACATAAACGACATGAGGCGAATTCCTTCGCCGTTAGGACTGGAGACGAACTGTGGATTGGTTGAAGGAGCTTCTACTTATACTGGATGTGACGGTGTAGATGTCCCATTCAGTAGCAGTCTATTTGCAATCCAAAACATAAATCCACAAGGCCCTTACTTCTTCTACGCCCTTAAGGTAAGAAAAACTCCATGTTACACTGGTTTCAATCGGTATGAAACGATTGACGAAGAGGAATGGCCAACTGACTGATTGATTGCCGTTCAATTAGCTTATGAAGGGATAAGAGCCGAAGAAACCCAAAAATAAATAAACATGTTTGAGTGTGATTCCTTCCTTTTCCATTTCTTAGAAGAGATTACTGAATTGCCATAAGATCCTATTTTGTTATAATTTTGCACCGTAACCTTTTTCAAAGATAAGACTACCAAAATAAACGAACTTGAACCCAGTAAAAGATAACCTCACCGTTCCATAGTGGTAACCGATTAATAGAGGGTGACATGATCTTGATGCGATTCTTCTGAGTATTAAAACATAAGAGGGTAAACTGTGATCATCCGAGTAGGTGTAATCCTGGGAAGGGCTGTTTGGGGTCATCATTAGAGTTAAGTCATGACTTGTGGGTTCTCACCATTCACAGTGTTAAAACAAGGAGATTCTCTCTTCTTCTGCAGGTCAACAGTGGTGTATCAAATACAGATTTGTTAAGAGGAAAAATCATCAAGCTTGCTGTTAAATGCACATTGATGAATGGTCGTGAATCAAGGCGATGGCTGATGTTTAAATTTGTGGGGAATACGAGTTGTGAGTGCCTTCCCATTTTTTAGTTAATCCATTTTTTCCTGCAGGCGTAACAGTTCACAGGATAAATTTTAATCAGAAAAATATAATTAATGTTGTCAAAAACAAACGCATATCGATACGTGATGCCTTAGATGAATAGCAACCGACCGTTGCCATTTATTACACGTTATTGCACTAATGTTTGCATGTTTAACACTGTTGTTTTAGCCACCAAAACAGCCCACCCGTTCAAGTATCTTTCATAAAGTTGTCCCAAGTTAAGACATTGTAGTGATAAAAATAACAATAGGCATGGGCTTAACAAAAAAATAAAGCATGAGTCATGACATTCATAGTTTGCTTATCATAAAGTGACTGCATAAAATAAATGCTTCCTGAACAGGTTTCATTCTGGACTGATATCAACCGCTATTAAGTATCATGTCAAGTTACACACTCCTGTAAATTTCGATTGCAAGTTTATACAGTTGGGGGTAAAGTTGCAATTTTACTTAACATCATTGTTATTAAGTTTAAACCTCATGTTGAGCATTGTTTGTTACTACTCTCTCACAGAATTGATCAGCCGGCGAACGCATTTTTACTACTATTTGTACGGACGATTCGACTTACAATCAGCAGACTGCTGATACCCATGTGTGCAAACCAGGGCAGTTAGTAATTAAGCAATCTTTATATATAAGGACTGCTCCATCTGGCCATAGACAAAATCTCACACAGTGCAGATCGCTAAGATTCATGGGTTCAAACCATTTACTTGACAACTTTGTTTCAAGAACAACCCCTAGGCGGACGATTACACTAGACAGACTACTGATATTCCTGGGTTCAAACCATTTACTAAACCACAGTCTCTCTGATTTAAAAAGCTCTCACCGAGACGATCACAAACTATTCTTCAGCGACTCTGCTGTTCTGATAATAATAATAATAATAATAATAATAATAATAATAATAATAATAATAATAATAATAATAATAATAATAATAATAATAACTCTAATTGTAGCTTAACAGCTAAATTACAAGAGTGGTCAGGGTACTAATCATATATATACATTAACATGAAAAATTAAACATTCAAACGTTTTGCTAAGAATATCTATATGTAATAAATTTGTCAAGACGATTAGTAGAGGCCATGGCGGGATCCTCTCTGATGGTGGGTGAACGTAGATTGTATCCACGTGACACAGTTGCGCGCTGAGGTAGCAAGTTAGCAAGGACGCCAGCGTCCCGAACTCTCTGGATAAACTTAGTGTATGCTGCGGCGCGCCGATCCAAGAGAGTACGAAGACCACATCGCACCAGTGCGTCCCTGTAGGGAGGCCCAGGAAAGATTATCTCTAAGGCTTTTAATACTAGCAACTAAAACTTTATATTTGAAATATTTTCCTCTGTGATATTTTCAGAACTTACTGTGTTGGTGTTTTCATTTCAGGTACCTTTTTAGAGTTATTAACCACGACAAGGCCATCCCACACAATTTTGACGCTATTACCCTCAGCATCGACAAAGCCTACCACAAAAAACTACCAAACGTCTTCCCTGGATTCTCTACCGATCACCTCTCTCATTGTTCCGACCGTAATCGCGACTACATCGACTGCTTTCAATAATCAGTCGACCGTCTTCGATGGCCTACGAAAAGTCTCCATTTTTTCAGCAAGTACTTCTGAAAGTCGACGAACTGTTATCGTTCGTCCGTCGACGACGCGTGGCCAATATATCCAACCAACCAAGGATTTCTCTTCCACTGTAAGACATGATTATAATACAGTCTTTGGTAGAGATACACAAACAGATGCAGATGTTAAAATTAATTGCATTTTTATAATGGGTGCTGGTTTATGTATGCTTACCACGATAAAATGAATTTCTGCTTCTCCGAACTGGCTGAGCTTCCAAAGCCACGATAAAAATGTTAACTGAAAACATAGACACTTATTTTCTGTATGGCGCGGGTGATACAGAACAAATAGGAATGCTTCGGTATGGCACATAAGATGACTTTTCATTTCACTCTATTTCTCGTTTGTCTCGTTTCTTTTGGCATGTTTAGGTGTTAAAGACACGGGGCGTTGGACACTTTTAAAAATAGTTTCAAAGAATGCTACTAAATTCGTAATATGATCTCTAGGCTTCTCCCAAGCCAAGCTCTACTCGTGAAGAAAGCAGTGGAGACGCGAGTCCATTGACCATCAGCATCATCGCAGGAATTACTGCCTCAGCTGTGATCATTGTTATCCTGTTCGGGTGCCTGGTTTGCCGACGCCGCCATTTAAGGTAAATGAATTACTTTGCTACGCATAAAACCACGATGGCCCTAATCATTGAACCATTAGTGAAAAAGCACATATTTCAACGTCGCAGCTTTGATGTCGTGCCTTCCTGTCTATTACGGGCATACTACGTGACTAGCCTAGAAAAATTTTTGATTATTTAGTCAAGATAATTGATAATTATAAGGGTCCATTGTTGGCAGTCTGGAAATTAATTTGAATAAACCGCTTAGTCCCATCACGAGTCTCAGTGTCTCTTTCGGGATTTAGGACGAACTCTAAGCAACAAAGAAAAAACAATTGCTAATTGCTATCGCAAACTATTTTGTCTACAGTAAGTCGCCACATCCAAGAGTCACAATTACGACGACAAGGGTAAGAATCTTTTTGAAATTTGTTATTAAGTTGAAATTCAGTATCTGTGAAAATCTGTTTAACTTGTTTTCATTCTCTGACCATAATCGATGTCTGTTTGTAGGATTCAGTAACTTCACGCTCGCAATTAAACCCAGCATACGACCCGGATGATGAAAACTTTTACAGAACACTCAGCTTTGAAGAAGCACGTAAGTTACCTAATCTCAGATTATAATCCATCAAATATTTTAGTTTGCCTGTTCCAATTCTTATGAAGGCCACGCGTAGGTTCGTAAGTTTTTTCACAAGACTGATTTTGTCGCACATTTTTAGATCAGTTTGCTAAAAAGCTTTGTTTTTCAGTGCATTAGATACTCATCACCCAACCAACAACACATACACTGGAAGGCTATCTTATTGCCAGGAATAGGCAGTGAAAATCTGTCTATATCTAAGAGATGTTTAAATTCAACAGGTTTTGACCTAAAAGAGTGATTGGGCGGACATAAAAATATTTAGACTAAAATGATGAGGTCGAGGTCGCGGGGTGACCATTGGGCGGGTTCTACTTCATTGTGAAACTCTAACATGAGAAGTATGTAAGCAGGCAAAGTGATTTATACAAGTTGCTGGCCACAAAATTCAGTTCAGTGTATTGGGCAAAGACATTCAACTTCTCCAATATTGATCGTACACCAGTTGGAAATCGCCAGAGGTTTCGTGTATTAGGAAATTACATTCCTAGATAGAATGAAAACTTTCTTAACGCCCTTCTTAGAAAGGTGCCCATCATAAAGACAGAATTCAAAAAACGGAACTTTGACACGGAAGGAACTATCTCTCAGGTTAGATAGGCTTCATCTAAGAGTGGTGTCCAGCTTAGAGATGTTTTCTTGTACTATACCCCTCTCAGAGACTTTTTTTGTGAAAAGTGCCCATATCATAGAGATGTCCATTTCAGGGAGGTGCCCTTCTCAAAAAGGTGTCAGCCTCAGAGAAGTGTCCACTGTCTTAAGGTTACATTTTTTAATTTTCGATGAGTGACTGTAGCTTTCATCTTATAGAGATGCGTGTTACAAAGGTTAGGTTCTAAGACAAAAGTTGTTCCATTGTTTTGTTTAACAGCAGTTTATGCTTCACCTTACAAAGTACATCAGCGTCCATCTGCAGATGACACAAACCACAAAAAGGAGAAACAGGCAGGTGAAGGAGATGCTAAGGAGAATCACTATGTACCTCTAAACATCCCAATGGACCAAAATATCTACGGGTCTGGAAATACTCAGGATCCACTCTACAATGTGTTGGATAACCCTGTTTCTGATGACGAAATAATCTACCAAAATTATGGCTCTAACATGGAAACGCCTGTCAGCAACAGTGTTGCACCAGTGTATAATTCTTTAGAGGAGTGTCATCATGAAAGCCCAAAGGAACCAGATCATGATGGTTGCTCTTCCACCAAAGGACCCATCCATGGTAATACATCGGAGAGATGTTATCAGAAGGGTGCCGAAGGAAGTGATTATGAACCTGAATGCATTAATGAACCAATCTACAGTGTTATAGATGAGAATCTTTTTGCAAGTGCGTTAGCAGATGATGATAGCTTTGTTTCCAGGGATTTTGTTGAAAGTGTTTTTAAGGAACTTGGTATAAAGTTAAATGAAACAAGTGATCCTTCTATGAGTGACATATCCACTCCACATTAGCGGAATATGAAGGACACATCATCTAACTTTGCATGGTTTTGAACATAACTTCATAAATTGTTGACCATAAAATGGAAGGAATTTTTTGCTCGTTGTGGTTGCGTTGAGTACTGCACATTACTGTTTACAGAAGACGAAAACTGAATGTTCAGAAACATCTGAAGTCAAGAAATCTTTAGCTTGTTAAACGACAATAGCATGTTGTGCGTGTGCCATTACCGAAGTGGCCTTGTTGCCATCAAACAGTCACATTTAACAGCAATGTCTAGTCCATCCTGGAGCTATACTTCACATAAGCGGAAGTATACCTCATATTAGACGCACCCAAGCAGGCTAAGATTTATAAAGAAAAATATCAACTTCATTTGTACATTAGTATGAATATGTGGTACTGTATTTCATGGCCAACTAAGGAGTGTGATGTTTTTCTATAATGTATTATGAAACCAAAAAACTGGGCTCAAAATAATTATTTACAAGAAACAAAAGAATAAAAACCAACAAAAGCAAGGCTTCCTATGGATATCTGGGTATGAATATTTATAAATATGGATATCTGTCAACGATAAGCGCCAGAAAATTTAAGCCACGTGCACAGTCGGTTGTTTTTGTTTAAAACAAAGGTGGTGTCTTCTACAGGCACATCAATATCAAATAAAACTTTTCGGTAGTTCAGAACAGCGAAAGTAAGCTCTTTTTATGTAGTAAAACTAGTAAACCAACATTTCACTCAAGATTTAATGAGTTCAACAAGTTTAGAAAAAAATCTATTTAAGGCTATGGGATGGTTTGAATGGTATTATACCTTAATTGGTGAGCTTTCTAACTACTTTAGGTGCTCGGAAAAGGACGGTCTTCGTTCCTTACTTGGACTCAGGCGGGTTTAGATACGGTTCACGTGACCTGGGTAGTAATATGTTTAGAATACTCCAAACAAATGAATTCAGTGAAGTGTTACGCAGAGAACAACATCAAATATTTAAATGATGTTTAAATCATCTGGATTGCGTGCAAAATCCCTTTTTGAAGAAAGGAAAAGAAAACAATATTTTAAAGTCTGAGGTGGATGAATGTAGGTGGGCAGGAAACCTCACATTCTTTTCGCTTGATAAGTAAAACACAGTCCTAGATGAAACGCTCTAATGACCCCGTACGATTAAGTGAGGATGAAATTACCATTAAGTCAATTGTGGTTTTCCAAGTATTCATCGACTTGAAGAACGAATCCTTAACTTTCAGCAAGTTTTAGTAATATACTAAAACAGGCCGTCGACACACCAGTTGAGGACAATGACAGGAATACTTGAAATGTTCCTTCTTCGATGCGGAACTTTAAAGTTAAAAATAACTTAAAAGTTAATTTAAAATTCTCACCAGTTCAATTGTGGTTATAAACGTGAATCATTTCATGTTCTTTCAAAGCCAATGTTGCTGCCTTTCCATGGAAAGCCAATATTAAGACGTAATCAAGAGTTTAAGTTTCCTTATCTTAGAATAACAGCTGGTTCAGACACAATATGAAATGGCAGGGTTGTTTTACATATTCCGTCTTCGATATGAATTGTTTCCATTTCACTTTGGACCAGTGATGTTTTTGAAGATGATTATAATTGTCAATGTTCTTGTCTCGTCATCCCAGCTCAATTTTATTTTTATTTTCGGGTTCTTTTAAGCGACAGCTGGAATCTCTGACATGACTGATTTATAAATCAGTTAGATAGCGAGTTGTGGCACGTGTCCAAGTGTTTTGCTTTCACTATGAACTGGTAATATCACCGTATTTCTACGTAGCAGCACGTTTTGTTTCTAGGAAGCTGAAGCGATACATCGACAGGGTTAACAGGAAATGATAACTTGAGGTGTGATGCTAACAAACATATTTTAAGACGCATAAACAAAACAAATGACGTTCATATTGTTTCCAGACCACACTGGAGCCCAATTTTCCCTTTCCCTTTATGATCAAATGACGTTTTGTTTCAGAACCAGAACTGAAGAGAACAACACGACGCAAACAACAGACTTCATTTTGAACAACAGTTCCAAGGGTTAAACCTCACACCAAATGGCGACATTTAAGTTTTATTTTACAATAGTTATTTTTATTTATATGACTGGTTACACGACTTCAGAAGTTTTTGAAATTATCAGGAGAAGATCAGATGGGAACAACGGTTGGCAAAGCGGAACAGATTCATTCAGGATCAATCATTCGTTATTTGATCAAGATGCAAGCCACTACATGAATTGCGCGAAATTTAATGCTCAAGACATCAGTGATAGCACTAATCAGTGTCACTGTACGTGTCCCAGTGGCAACGCTACCTTGATATTCTTTAATAACGAGTGGAAGTGTCTCAAGAACTCCAGAGTTCGTACCATGCTTGGTGAGTAATATCGTGGTCATATGTAGGCTCCTTTCGTGGTCACTTGTCTTGAATCTCGGCTAATCTAGACAAAATCTTTAAAAGAGAGAGCTAATAGCATACAATCGGAATTTTAAAATCAGTAAGCCATAGAATCGTGTGTACAAGCGTTTTTGTTTTTCGGGTTGAAGTCCAGCCTAACTATATTTTAATTCTTGACAAGTCATATATGCTCTACGAAAGACCTTCGGGTATATTCTCCAGGTAATATTGTTCAAAGGGTGATTGAAATGTCTCATGCATATGTTCGTGATAGTGTATCAAACCAAGAGTAATTACTTTTTTTGCGCCAGTAGGACACTTCGTCAGAATTTAGATCAAGCCAATTTTACCGACTAATTGTATTATCGCCTACCCCATGGTATACGTATTAATAGTTAATAATATTTTCTGTTTCCCATTAATACTTATTGAATTAAATATCTTTAAGTATATATTAAAATGTTTGTAAGAACAGAATATTTAATGGTAATTGGAACATCTTTCTATAGACATTAGTCCAGTGGGCTTCGATATTATTCAGTCTTTTTGTTAAAAAAGTAGTAGTTTGTAACGAGCAAAAAAAATCCAACACTGAAACGTCGCAGAGTAGTATTGCAGTTATTGATAAGAAAAACGATACAAAGTGAAATATGAACTGAGATATCACTAAGAAATGCATTCGTATAAGTCTGAGCTCAGAAATCATTAATAACTTACGGAATACTCTCTTTAGGACGGTGCCCACTTTTGTTACTGTGCACACATTCTGCGCATCGCGAGATACTCTGGTCTCTTATGGGTGGTGCCTATTAATACAGGGATATTTTTGCGCGGTTTAAAACTATGCGGAAAAAGCAGAACTTAGCAAGTTCTCCTGGTATTTAGAAAGAAAATTGGGGGTAACCATGCATTTTTCAGAGATAATAAAGCTTCAATTTGATAAAAAATGCCATACATTTCTTTGTATTTTAGCACTTTTAAGAATAATTGTTGCTTAATTATCTCTAAAAAATGAATGGTTACCCCAATTTTCTTTTGGGATTCCAATAGCCCTTGCCAAAATCTGCTTTTCCCGCACAGTCATAAACAGCACAAAAATACTTCAGTATTTGTAGGCACCTGCCATACCGATTTAAAAGGTAAATAATGACGCAGCAATAAAATGACTAGCTTTTATTTACCGTCTTTTTATAGACAAATGGAAGATAGCGACTTCTGTTTTAATGCTTGCAATCCAAAGTTAAGTGGTTGGGAGATTGAAATGTTCTGTGATTCATGTTCACTCATCTTGAAAATAATCCAGAGAAAAGATGAGAGATTTAAATCCAATGTTGTGGATACTCATAACTTATATTTGAATTTTTTTTCGATACAGAATTTGATAATCAGAATGACATCTTTTTTAAAGACGAGACCAAGGACAGTGAATTAAGTATGCTGGACACCGGGGACGTCAAAAGAGTCTCTGTACAAAGAAAATGGACATATTGTGTGGTAGATCAAAGTTATTCTTGGTACATCGGATGCAATGGTAGCAAAGTTTTCCTCAGCAGCAGTCTGTTTGCAATCGAAAAATGGAGTAATAAGTTCTACATTAAGGTGAGAAAAGAGACATGAGTTAGCTTACATATTCCTCAGTCTTTATCAGGGCTTTCTATTTGTCAAAACTAGCCGGCTAGACAGTCTCTGAATAAACTGTGTCAATTTTAAGGACTGGCTCTACAACGTTTTCAAAATTCCATGACCTGAAAATGGTGTGCTCCACTTTAAAGAACTGCGAACACACCCGGTCCTACAAACTGGCTAATTCCATTTACCATATACCCGTCTGGGTCGTTTTTATCTTATTTTGAGGTTACTATAAAGTATATATAGTGACGGTTGCCTTTAACTTTATATTGATTATTTCAATAGTGTATGGCCCACAACACAACCCATAATCCCCAAGAAGGATTTTCCCTTTTTAGTAATACCAAAGGTGCCGGGAAAGTGCAGCCTAAAACATGACTCAGCGTTCACTTGTGAGAGGTGTAACCGTGCTTGAAGTACAAAGTAAAGCACGTTTGCTTCAAGACGTGACATATTATGCGAGGTTTACGGTTACAAGAGGTTAAACGTTTGGCTGTGACCATAACCGCGTGTGGTAGTTTTTCTTCATGCAGTTTGCTTTCTTGAGTCATCAGGACTAAACCTCAGTATCTTTGCACCCTTTTTAGACTTGCTTACATGTTGAATTCCGCTTAAGCCAATTCGCGGAACACGAGCAACAAAATCTTTAAACACCATATGTAAAGTGTTAAATGAAAAATTTTACACCCTTTTGGGAAGCTGCATTCAACACGTTGAGTTAATGTGACGTCCTTTAAAAGAAAGGTGTACTTGCAGTTGCTGAAATGTGGTCAGTCAGTGAGATTACATGTCAAAGAACCTATGTGATTGGTGTGATTGTGACTAGGTTTTTGTCATCCCCTTCCTTACATGCAAGAAGAAAAGCTTGTATTGGCTGTGGCTGAGACTGCTTTTAAACGTCTTTTTTTTTCGATTCTAACAAAGTTAGGATTCACCTATATTTAAGAATAGTAATTTGCTTGCAGGTAAACAGGTATGCACCAAACAAGGATCGGTTCAGAGGAAGGATCATCAGTCTAAGCATTAAATGCACCAAGAAAAGTGTCGTCTCTAAGAAAAGACTGCTTTTCAAATTCGAGGGAACAATCAGATGTAAGTTCTTATTACAGTGTTTGTTGGCTTGACAAAACTAATGCTTCTTCTCTCTGAAATGTTCCCACGGATGTATGGTTATACGAGTAACACTTTAATTGGGGTTATCATTCTAGGTTCTATGTCAATGGCAAACTCACAGCCTTCACTTCCAACACAGTCACTGGGGCAAACAGCAACAGCCACAAAAACAACAACACTGCCAGGAGAAGCAGCAGCAACAACAACAACAGCAACAAAAATAACATTTTCACTAACAACAAAAACTGTGCTCCCGCAAGCTACTCGGACGAGTGCCTCGGTCTTGCCGACCATCTCATCCATCCACCCGACAGGATTCGCTACTTCGCAGACCTCTTCTGACAGATTATCGACTGGCTTGAATAGTCCAAAGACAACCTCCGATACTTCTTCTACAGTCGTCGTTACCCAATCTTCTTTGTCCAATAGTCCATCAACCATATCCATTGCGCGATCGACAGTCTTCGAAACTTCACCGACAACTATCCTTACTTCACCTAACGTGCTCACCACTCCATCTACTCTCTCTGTTCCTCAATCGACCATCTCTAGAGTTCCAGCAGTTGCATCGACTCCACCACCGACGACTCGCACAAGAGATGTTCCACCTATTACACACGTCTCCTCCAATGTAAGAATTATATTACGGGCTGTTTTAAATGTTTCCAATTGCACCCTTTAAATATAGTTTACCCCTGTTGAAATTTTGTTTGCTGTTTTGTTTAAAGACAATTGTTAAAAGATAGCCTGGTTTTGAGCTCAGGTGTTTTATTTGCCCAAAACTTTTTTCCCTGCTCTCGTGAGCTGTTCACTACCTTTGGCAGGCAGCTGGCTTAAAAAACAGCACTCAACAGGTCGTAACAATGCCCCTAGCTACCAAAAACAATAGAGCTGGCGTACATTACTTCGTTCATTTGCATTTAAGGAGAAAAACGTCTCAAAAAAGGGGCATTAACTTGTACGAGAACCTTGAATGTCAAGATACGTTAAGTTATTTCCTAAAATTACATTTCTGAAAAACATCTTTGTGTCGGATTTGAGGTTGGGTGGAACATCTTAATTAATGCATATTGAAAGGAAAGGCAAATACAGGTGGCGAGAAGCAGGCTTTTGGAATGTGGTTTTGTATGGTCTGCAATTACTTCGAATGTGGTCGTTGCCATTGAAACTTTTCTTTTCTTAAAATTAAAAATATGTAAAAATTTTGTTATTTATAAAATAATCCTTTTGTAACCTATTTCCTTGTCTTTAGGTCCCCACCAATCCCAGCTCCAGCCGCGAACAAAGAAGAAGTGTTGATAGCCCAGAGTCTATAGCGTTGATCGCTAGCGCGGCCTCCATTGTACTTATTCTACTCAGCAGTTTTGGCTTCCTGTTTTATCGTCGGTACTATTCAAAGTAAGTGAATGCTAGTTCGAATGGAACTAAATTTAATAAAAAGATACATTTGTATAAATGACTTTAATTTCAATTGTTTCCACAAAACGTCACTAAAAGGTTACCTTTGGAAGAGAAAGGATTGGGTTTAATACAGGAACCTTCAAAAAAGTATTTAATCGTTATAATCAGAAATAGACTTTTCAGGTAAGTCCAATTCCCTTTGTGACCAATTATGCGCAGCAGGAATTGACGATGTAACATCACGTGGGAATTACGTTATGATTTCTACACGCCGGCCATCATTAATATGCCAAGATATTCAAGGCAGATCAGCAATTTCCCCTGTAGTGGATAATCTGAAACGTTTACCCTTATTGACTCGTTTGGGTCTTGTAAACTCTCTTAATTTCACCAAACCAATTTAATCTTACCAACCTTACCAAAAACCCACTCATTGAAGTACGTTAAAACTAGCTATGTAGCTAAGCATATGCACCACGTTCCATAAAGATGTCCATGGTATTTCGTATTTTATCCATTCACAGCAAGAGGCCCCGTTCAGGAACGCCAAGTGAAGGAAATAAGGTGAGAACGAAAAATTTATATCCAGTTGTTTCATTTGCTAATTCTTCTGAACCTGTTCGCCTGATCATTTGTCTGAGATGTTAATTGGGAATGTCATTGTTTTCCAAGGTTTCAATAACGATGAACCCGCAGACTAACTTAGCTTACGAGCCTGATGATCAAAACTTGTACAACACGCTGACCTTCAGGGAACCACGTAAGTGTATAATGTATATACCATTCCACTCCCTGCAAACAACACCTCAGTTCTGATTTATTTGGACATGTGACAAGGACGTCTTATTATACATAGAAATTTGTTACCAGTATGGAATATTTGCGCCTTAAAATTTTCCCATGTGCTGCCATTTTGAATTTTATGACGTCATATGGTTACCGATATGGTCAGAAAGCAGTAGCTCTTTCGTGTGGACAACCATTTGATTCCATAAAACATGGTTGTAAGGCCAATTATAGCCTGATTCTTGCTAAACTGAGGTATTATCTGCATGTTTTCCAATGAAATTCGAAATAGGCATTTCTTTCCAACAAGTTGACAGAAATTTACTGCAAACGAGGGTATCACCATTAAAGAGTTAATCACGCAGTTGGCTTTCTGCATCAGTGTTACATAAACCTGTTCACAGTAAACACAAGCATATTCCCATTTTGAACTGATCCTACTTAACCTGAATTGAAATGAATTGTTGCCCTTAAGAATTGATATTCTGTAGGTATTTTTGTTATCTTTCCAAATAGCAAAGCCATCCCGAGAATATTGTAGTTTCAACACAAATTTCTCCTTGTTAAGCTATTTTCTATTGATATGAATGTTTCAGCAATTTATGCATCCAACTACAAAGTACCTCACGTGCACCGAACAGCTGCAGATGGCGTACATTGCAACGAGAAGAGACAGACCGATGAAGGTGCTACTGGGGTGGATCACTACGCTCCTTTGAAAATCCCCGAGGAACATAACATTTACGGGCCAGGACTGAATAACGCAGATCACGACAACGAAAAAATGTACCAAAATTACAACTCCTTGTATATAGAACAACCAGTGTATAATTTTATCGAAGAATTATCCACATCGGAAGGATCCCTTGGGAAAGAAACACAGCCCATGTACAACGTTTTGGAGGGACCTTATCTTGATGACCTTGGTGGCATTCGTCATTATGGCACTGTTTCATCGGAGGAACCAGTTTATACCACTTTGGAGAGACCCTATCAAGAAGGCACCGAGGGTCCTTTTAATGTTTCTGAATGCATAAATGAACCAATCTACAACGTTCTAGACGAGGGACCTTATCCAAGCGTGCCAAGAGAGGATGATGTTACTTATGGTGCTTAAGGTTTGCAAGGCCCTTGGTTGGCATGACTATGAATGA
The DNA here is from genome assembly GCF_977016875.1 of Pavona decussata. Lineage (NCBI taxonomy): Eukaryota > Metazoa > Cnidaria > Anthozoa > Scleractinia > Agariciidae > Pavona > Pavona decussata. The sequence continues at coordinate 165,748 of NW_028145772.1, read as the reverse complement.
GCTTCAAATAAAAATCATACCAGGAACTTTCATAAAGGTCCGGATTTTTTTTGTAGTATAAAAATTACTTAATCCACCTCACTTCTGTGAAATATGAAGACCACTGGACAAAAAAGAAAAAAAAAACCTGAAAATAGGTCTGGGAATATTCTCCAAATTTTCACAACCCAAAGTTCCTGCAGAAAATATGCCTGTTGCATTTCGGCATAGAACAGGAGGAGAAGAAAATTTCTAAAGACATGCAGGGCCGGCAGGCTTGTATCTTTGCAAATGAGCGTCCTATAGTACGCTTAGAATACGTCACAGTTTTGAAAAAACGAGACATGATCGTATCGAAAACATGAATCGAATGGTATCATTGTTAAAAAAAAAATGTATAGCAGAGGAAGTATTTGACTGAAAATAGTCCAAATCATGGTAAAGCTGTAAAATGGGATATATTAGTGCAGGTTTTGTCTAATTAGAATGTAGAAAATATCCATCTACCTTCTCCTCTCCCCACGGTCAAATTTTCGTGCTCTGCATCGCTGGGGTCATGAAGTGAAACCGTCTGCAAGTTTCTCCGGGAACAAATCCAGGTCCTTCAAATAACAGTTATATATTTTATGAATATTCAATAAAGGTGACTTAAAGAAGTGACAAGTTAGTATCACCATACCACTGATGCAATATATTATTAATATATACCCATTACAAAACGTCAAGCAAACAAATACTTTTAACCACATTTATTTCAATAAAAATAAAAATATTAGGACGTGTACAATGACATCATATTTACACTTATGAATGACATATATAAGCGCAACGAATGCGCGCGCGCGGCTGCATGTCAATGCAAGAGACTAAAATTACTTAAGCTGCGTTCGATTGACCGTTTTCTGGAATACGAATAAGTGGAATAGCTTTCAGATTTCTCTCTTTAAGTGAATTTGGGATGACGTTTCTGCAATTTTGTACTCCAGTAACTCCAAAACCTCTTATGAGGGATTTCTTGTCATCATTGTATGTACGTATTCCTTTTCCAGAATAGGGCCAATCGAACGCGTCCTTAGAAACATTAGATTCAAATGCACTTCTGGTGATTAAGTTTTTGTCAGAGTCGAAGTAGTTCGGTTTTCCCCCCGACACTTCTGAAATAATGTAACAACATGACGTGATCTTGATTAAAACGGAAGTGTGAAATATCAAAACAATAACGTAATGAAGGAAATACACTGCTGGTAACAAAAGAACTTTAATCATACTTTTTATCTCTTATTGTTCCGGTATTTTCTACTCTTAATTCAGAAGAAAGGTGACAGAAAACAAGAACTTAGTTTGAAGGTTTCCGGTCCTAAATTTCACAAGCTCATGGCAAATACTGTTTATAGAAGTTTATTTCCAGACATTTGTATTTGATTATCGACCAAACAAAGAGCAAAATCTCTTTTTATATTGTGCACTTGTGATAACGTAATGGACAGTTAATTTTAGTTTACGATATATTACATATCACAATTTTACAGCCGCGTTAGCCTGTGTTGACTATGCACTGTAAGTATCGTTGCTCATGCACGGAATATAACTAAAAAAAGATACAAATAAAATAAAATTCCAAATGGAACTTGTTTGATGACTGGTTTTGATCGAAAAATTAAAATAGAATGAAGAACTTTTCTCTGTAGTTCTTTTCGAGCCATTTCGGTTTATCCTGTGGCAATAGCTAAAATGTTTTAACACAGATCTTTTAACGCGGATTTTGAGCTATTGTTCAAATTCTTTTCCTCTAAAGAATGACATTGGAAAAATTCTGTAGCAATTACTTTGATGTTATTAAACGGTATATTCACTGGAATATGACGATTTTGGTGAACGTCAATGTGATTGCCTCAAACATACCACGACTAGATGTGTTTGGATATTATCAGGCACACACGTTTTTCCTGGTTCCATTTAAAGGGGAAGTATCACGCAAATGTGCTGTCAATTCAAAACCCAAAAATGTTTGTCTGTCAGCAGAAACAACGAAATAATTGTCAAGTTTGTTATAAATTATCACCCCAGTACAATAAAACTGTCGATTAGTGCCTCTGGTCAGAGACAGAGTAGGCCGGTTTGGATTGAAACTTGAAAAATGTAAGGCTAATGTTTTTCAAGTTCTCGCATTATTGTTTCCAAAATGCGCTAGATCAGATCACGAGTTGTTTTTTTCAAGAATTGAGTTGATCTCTTTCCTCTCGTCATTCTAGAATTATTTGGCAGCTGACGGAAGGTCTTATTTCATCATTTTTAACAAAAGGTATAAACAACCCATGATACTACCACTTTAAATAGTGAAATATTATAATTTCCAGTTATTTTAAGTTAACAGACGCAACTTATTTTCGAAAGTCTTATTTCAGTGCCCGGCCCCACTGGTTTGACGACGTCACTTCACGGTCGATTCTTTTTCCTGTTTTGGTCGCGACCAAGATTGTTCCAAACTTATCACAATGCAATCTTTGCTCACATACGGTATTCTCTCAGATCACCAAACGTAAGCCATATATACAGCTAATTATCGATATCGTACTGAATCCTATTTTTAATGATATTTGAAAGACACAGATGAAAAGTTTGGACGAGTTGGCCAAACGCTTTGTTGTTGAACACTCCAAATATAAGCTCTTGGCTCATGTTTGTTTGATGAACATTTAAGGGGGTCTTATTTTCGGTAAAGGCTTGTTATTGGAGGGATTTTTTTGGTCGATATTTTCAGGTATTCCCATCCAAGCCATCCATAGCCAAAAGGAAGAAGTTTGAATGTACTTATAAGTATCCGTAAGTTTTAATAAGGACACCATTATTCTAGGTCAAATTTTCCGCTAATGTAATGTTTAGTTGTGATAGAACGTTTGGCTATGAAAATCTGGCACAGCAAGCTGTTGTAATGATCTCACGATCGCACCTCTTTCCTCTTATCGTCAGAGGTTATCTCATGGGGATTTTGACGTTCGAGTGATTTTCCGGCTCAAAGAAAGAAGAAACCAGAATAATATTTTTCGATTTTCCCAAAACACAAGGATAACACTTAAACGAAATTGACAAAATATTTCAAGTTGTGACCAAAGTCTGTCCTTGCCATGTGTGGTAAAAGATATTTATAGTTTCCGTGCATTAGCATAGCAACTTTCCTTAAAACTGAACTACTATTTTTTGGGTTTCCATTGGTACAAGTTTCAAAGTGGTACTCAAGTTAGCTCGCATAGATTATTTAATGAAAAAAACAAAAAAACAAAAAACAAAAACAAAATGGAGAGAATACTTTTCATCAAGTAGCACCACTGCTATCACCTAAAATGGCATTAAGTTTATAGCTTTACGTCAACCAGTGGCCTCTTACCGTGCAATGATAAATTCAATTTTTATGATAATTTGCAAAGGGAAATAAAAAACAAATGTACTCTTTGAAGCGTACCGAGAAGAATAACATCAAAAGTTACTAAATTATTGAGACCCACGTTGTTATTTCCTTTTAAGCCACGGATAGAGAAATGACAAGTTCAAAGGCAAAGGCCCTTACCACACTGCTGACTAGCGTTTCGTCAGTCTTATTGAGAAAAAATTCTTACAAAGCGTTGCTGAAAAAGCGAGCAGTTGAAGGATTTGTCATCGTCACGAAATCAAGCGAAATGAAGACGATACTATTTTTTTCATTGATACTGGTTCACAACCATAAACTAATAAAAGTTTTCACAATTAAGAGAAACAGACACGTAAATCTTAACCTTCGGTCTATATCTTGTTGGGATTCATTTAATTTTCCCTACTTCAGCATGTAACCGAACAAGCATAGGCAATCAATATGGACCATTTGGTGGAACATTAATTAATGGCCGGCACAGCTGTGAATGTTTTTGCCCAAGAAATAGAAGCCCGGCGTTTGTTTTCCATATTAACAAATGGACGTGTCTGGACAACTTACAAGGTTAGGGATCTTCAAGGTAAGAATATATGCAAGTCGTCGTGTTGACAGAAAGTGAAGGATTTTTCTCTCTTTTTACTGTCAAGCTCTGGTGCATATACGTCAGTTGAATACTTATAGCCATCGTAACATGACTGAAAGCTGTCATGCAAATAGGACATTATATCTTATCTTAAGGACGGTGCCTACTAATACCGAAGTATTTTTGCGCGGTTTATGACTAGGTGGGAAAAGCAGATCTTAGCAAGGGGTATTGAAATCCAACAAGGGGTAGCCAGGCATTTTTCAGGTATAATTAAGCAACAATTATTCTTAAAAGCCGTAATATACAACTATGGCGTTTTTTCCAAATTGAAGCTTTATTATCTCTGAAAAATGCATGGTTGCCCCCAATTTTCATTTTGGATACCAAGAGCACTTGCTGAGTTCTACTTTCTCCGCTTAGTTTCAAACTGCGCAAAAATATCCCTGTATTAGTAAGCACCACCCATATGAAACCCGAGTATCTCCAGATGCACAGAACGTACGTATGCGCGGTAGCAAAACTAGGCATCGTCCTTAAACAAGATTATCTGTAAGGCACTATTAGTCAAGGGTACAAAATGGAGCAAAACACTTTAAATGATGTCCAATGTGGTTCCAGATTATTCTATGGCTATTTTAAGGACGGTGCCTACTTTTGTTTCTACGCATACGTTCTGCGCATCTCGAGATACTCGACAAATTGTCTTGATAATTGATAGATCGTCAGCTGGACTTTGCCTTGTTAACCATTTGCTCATAGGATACTCGTAGTCCATTCGTCATAGGCCGTGGATTACAAGATTATTTTTGCGCCACATGTAAAAGTATAGGCTGCTTCGAAAGATTACAGACTCTATGCTCAGGATGTACATACCTCTTACTGACCTCGTTTTCTCGGTCTGTAATGTAAGTTAAGGACCGAATTTTTTCCTGTTGATTTGTGGCCCGAGCGCGAGGGCGCGCGGGCCATAAATCAACGGGAAAAAACGAGGTTCCGTATACGGACCCGGAAAACGAGGCTAGTAAGATATTTATTATATCTCTGAGGTTAATCCGGAGCGAGGAGCGGGAAAGGAAACTTTCAAATTTAGCGGGCCGTATAGTAAAATACGACCCGCAAATTTGACCAATCACACCGTGCTACTAACTGAGAGATATAATAAAAGTAATAGCTTCGCGAGGTTTTGCGAGTCTCAGTTGTAAGTTATTGATATGATATTTTTAAAACCGACACAAGCTAAGACTGCAGCAATGCAACACTTTTCCATGCTGAAGCAAGGAATCCTTCCGTCGAGCTAAGTGCATTACGTAGAGCGGACAACCTGCGACATTTAACCGATTTTTCACGCGGAGGAGAGTTTGGCTGGAGATAGGCTCGATTTCCGCCGTCTCCCGGGTCCGGTCTGTTTTCCCGAACAGCGGCTGGTAATCGAGCCTAGGCTGGAGACAGTGTGAAGTGAACCTCGATTCGTCATGGTTGTGATGGATTCGCGACTTTGGTCAAGTCAGTATCTTACTTTAATGATGGAACTGTTTACGTTCACCGTTCTACAAGGTTATATTTGATCTATTCTAGAGGTAAGAAGTGATCTTGCCTTTAAAGGCACTAGATAACAACAATTGGAAACTAAGTAAATTTGTGACGCCCTTTCTTAACACTATAGAGAAACGGCCACTCTTTCTTAGCGAGTATTTGTGGTGTACCATTCCATTTGTTCAGAGAGCGGATAAGACGCTATCCAGCGGAGAAAATGTATTTGTTGGAGTACATTTTGTCCACTGGATAGCGATTTATATCCGGATAACAATCTGCTGCGCCGCAACAGATTTTGTGAATCTGGACGAGTCTCATTTCACGAATCGCCAAACTGGCTCGGGTTTCAAAATAATTAGCTACAATTTATACAAATGTATCCTGCTCCGATACCTTTTTGGGTCAAGATCTGGCCGGCAAATTGTATAAACACCAATGTTGTTGCAACAAAAATTTGCAAAACCTATATGCTGAATTAACGTGGTATAAATCACAGGTCACTCTAGCATAATATTTGTTGAATTTGCATATCAATTAATTTGGCAAAGCATAAGAGTTTGTACGGGTATTTCTCTTGGAATCTGGTAATGTGAGCAATAAATAAACATCAAATTATTAAATAATGTAGCTAAAACATTAAATGGTGTTGTTGTCTATCGTTACATTGGGTTAAATGCGTATTCGTACAATTTTGAGCCATTTTAAGTCTATCTGTTTTATACGTGTATTTGTTCATTGACAAGGTTGCGAGTGCGATATACAACTCGTTTGCAAACTGCCTCGAATTCTCCCATGAATCTCTTTTCTTATCCCACTCAAACTCCACGTCTTAAGAAAAGCATTACATATAAATCTTCTTATAAAAACCAGCCGCACATACCTTATCATTCTTGAGAACTAAACAACTCCACAAAATTACCAAAGCGCTTCAAAATTGCCGCTATGAAGTCCGTGAGTGACCTGGAAACCACATTGAGCGGTCAGCACTTGGAACTAGAGTCAAATTAAGCCCCAGTATGGGAAGGGCGAGGTGTTCTTGGTCACGTCACGGTTTTTGACAACAATCGCCCGGCAAGCAAAAAATTGAGTTATTTGAGTGAAATTTAATTAAGTTAAATTCTCTCCAACTTTAGCCAGTGAATATATACACGAAAACGCGTTTTTAACTCAGTGTAATGATAGGCAACAACACCGTGTATTTTTTTAAACATTATTTAGTCAGCAGTTATTATTCTTCGGTGACCTGTGTTATAAATAAACATTTGTGTATATACTGTGGCATGTCCGTGTTACTCCTCATTACGCCGGACCTTACTAGTTGCGCTCTGTGCAACGAGAATGGACTAGTCAACGAATAACACTTTATCTTCGCAAAAGGTAACACGATTGCTATCCGTACTATGGATTTCTTCTGTGTTAAGAGAGTACGGTGTTTTTTTACGTCCAGGTATTTGAGAAACAAACAAAAAAAACAAACAAACAAAAAAAGGAAAAAAACAGAAAACAACAACAACAACAAAACAAAAAAAAAAACAAACAAAAAACAAAAAACAACAACAACAACAAAAGAAAAGAAAACAAAACAAAACCTATAAAGAAAAACAAAAATATGGATGAAATATTCATAAGGTATTGACTGGCAAAGGGTTGTCACACGATTCTTACAATTTAATAGAAGTTTCACGCAATTAATTTCGACCAAAAGAGACAATAAGCGCTATAATTGGATTGCCGAAGGAGTGGCGGCCTCGCGCTTAGCCCAGTGCAAGGAGAAATGGTTGCTCGTGGGCCGAATCAGGTGTAACGTAGATCACGGGCTATGTATAGGCAAAAATAGGCCAATTCCGAGTTGCTATGATCCTCATTGTAAAAGCATGGCCACGTGCAAGGCTTTTCATTTGAAAATCAGTTTTTTTGCCTATGAATGAAGCTAATTTTTATTATAAAAACTTTGCACTTAGCTTAACTTTCATAATGAGGTTCAAAGCAACTCGGAAATGGCTTATTACAAATTTCGAGTCGAAAACTCAGACCATAAACTGTAAAGCTCCGTTTAATTTGATTATAATCAAAGACAAACTCTCCAGGCCATACAGTTGAATCTATTAAAAGGCAAATCAGGTCAAGTGGATCACCTCAGGTTAAGTATGTTTTCTAGAAATAGCGATTCAGCAAATGAGAAACACGATATTGAAAGCATAAATACATAACTGATGGAACGTACCGACTGTTTGGTACCAACAATGTGAGATGTTGCGAACGGTGTCGGTCGCTCCCCCCTCCCCACCCCCCCCCCCCCCAAAAAAGTTCAAAGTTTTCCAAAGTGGCGTTTCTTCTACGAGTTGGTCCAAAGTCATGTGACCCAGCATATGGCGAAATGACGTAAGCAAACTATAGGTGCGCATGCGCATGGTAGCTACACAGGGCACCGCTGGGGCAAAGCATGGTGATTGAAAGTCGCAAGTAGTCTATCGCACTTATGCACGAAACTTAGGGTGCGTTCGATTGACCTTATTCCGGAATAGGAATACCTACAACGAAGACAAGAAATTCCTCATAAGAGGTTTTTGGAGTCACTGGAGTGCAAGTCGGCTCTTAAATTAGCATGTGTCAGCGACAGTTTGCAGAAGTGTCTTCCCAAATTACTTAAAAAGAGAAATCTAACAGCTATTCCGCTTATTCTTATTCCGGGATACGGTCAAACGAACCCACCCTTAATCAATTAGGAAAAGACATCTTTTATCTGCAGTTCAAATTTACTATACTACACAGAGGTTGCAAAAAAACAAAAAAAAAATTAAGTTAAAATGATTCCGATTTGATCCATTAGTGGGAAATCAGTTTAAGTGTTTAAATAAATGTTACAAACATATGGTGGAACGAGTGAAACGGTCCTAAACATTCTAGAACGTGTTTAAAAGGAAATGTTATTTTCTATATGATTGTTGGTATTATAGCACACATTTAGATAGGATTAAGAACGGTGCATACTAATACAGAAGTATTTTTGCTCGGTTTATGACTATGCGAGAAAAGTAGGTTTTAGCAAGAGCTATAGGAATCCAAAAAGAAAATTGGGGATGACCACACATTTTTCAGAGATAATTAAGCAACGTACAATAATTAAAAAAAAACAGTGAAATTCATAGCAATGTATGACGTTTTTTTTCCACATTGAAGCTTTATTATCTCTGAAAAATGCATGGTTACCCCCAATTTTCTTTTTGGATTCCAAGAGCACTTGCTAAGTTCTGCTTTGTCGGCATAGTTTTAAACCGCGCAAAAAATATCCCTGTATTAGAAGTATCTCGAGATGGGCAGAACGTGTGCGCAGTAACAAAAGTAGGCACCGTCCTTAATTGTATGCAGAAAGAATTTCATTTTAGAGACATCATTAAAGTCGGTACGATCTTCATTCAAATCTTTTAAACAACGAATTTGTTGGCTTAGTTGACTTCGTTGATTTTGCACTAGCTGTAAAGACATTTCTTTTAGCATTTAATGACTTTAAAGTCGAGCAGAGTCCCGTTATATCAGAATAGTGCACGAGACGCAACCTTGTTTTTAGATTTACAGGGAAGTCTGATCATCACCGATATCACTTGGTTGATGTTCAAATCCGTGGAATAACAAATATGAGAGTTTAGGCCGCTGTTCAATATTATAAGACCACAATTTTCTTGTTTTTGTTTCAACAGTACCGCTTTTTGGACTGTACTTGATAAGCTAATATTTTGGATAGGAAAAGTTTGGAAAAAATCATGTCCACAATCACAGTCAGTAATGATAACTTCGTCAGTACACGTAAGGTCAACTCAACGAGACCGTTTTCCCTTTATGCAAGACATGACGGTAGGGGACTTGTGGTACAATGAAAATGCTAGTCAGATTATATTTGGTATTTTAAAGTAACGTTTCAGTGCGCAATTTATAAACGTCTCCCACAGTGAAACCACAAAAACCAATCCTCACAGGAACATCAATATCAGCGCTAACAGGGAAGATTCATCTTATTTCGATAGTTGCTTCCGTTTTTATTCACCGACTACATCCAGTTCCTATTCTCCAAACCGTTTTAGCTATTTCTTCGGCTAAGAGCGCTTCATTTACGATCTCCTCATCCATGCGTTTTGAGATGACGTCGACCACCCCAAGTGTAAGTATTACAGCAAATATTGAAATTATAACAAACGCCATAATTTCAAAAACTTAAACGCTTCAGCTAAACTGCAGCATGGAAGGTTGGGACCTGGGTGTATGCTGCAGCCAGTTTCAGGGCGCATTCTCTTGGAACAATTCCGACTATTCTCAATCACAGAATATACAGAATATCCGTTTCCAAAAGAAAGTAATTCCGCCTATTTCCATTAAATCGAAAACCTTCCCAAAAGAAGACAATTCGTTTTATTCCGTATAAACTGTATTCTGTTTATTCTGAACATGGGCAGAAAGAACGAAATACTATATTGTGTTTATTCCGAAAACAGAATAAGTCGCAAGTGAACAAGAATGCCGTCTTTTCAGTGGATTCATATTACGGAATGGTCCCAAAAGAACCCACCCTAAATTAGACCCGCAATCTCAGTAGAATTAGACTGATTTACCTTGGATTTGCTAACTACTAGTTTAAGTCCTTTTAAGGACCAAAGGTGCTGAGATTTTAACTTAAAGTTGAAATCTTAGCAAATTTGGGGGACTATGAGTGAGTTCGTTGTGATTGCATGATAAGTTCTAGCCAAGGTACCAAATGGAAGAAAGTAGAGTTGATTAACCCAAGGAGGACCTGGGCGAGCATGAAAATTTCACGGCGTTTGCATGGATCCTTTCAGGCCATTTGGTAGGATGAAACCTGTAACTCCAATGTATAGGTCAAACCGGGCTAGAAGTTTCAGCCTGGGATGAAAAATGTCGGCATGTGATTCTTCTTCTTCTTCTTCCTTACCAACTTTCTTAAAAGGAACGAATAAGTATGAAATTTGAAGTCACCATCTCAATCATGAACTGACCTTGAATAATTCCAGGTTCTCTTGAAAGCTCAAGCGGTAACAGGGTTTTTTGTATTGTGTGGCTAGGAAGCATGTTGCAGAATGCCTGTGTGGTATTTTCTTAATACCTGATATTAGGTTAATTGACAAAAATGTGTTTGATGTTACCGGAGTAAGATGGATTTACAAACGCCATTAATTAAAAAGATGACATAGATTAAATGAAGGAAGGGATAAAATGCAACGATTTGTTGGTCGTCGTTAAATGTTCGACGTTGAGTTACATTCGTATCATTCCATTTGAAAATCTTTTTCATTGACGGTCATCTTGCTGTATAAATTTCTTCTTCGATGAGTCACGTCAAAACTAGATGATGGTCGTCCAAAGTTGTGTCCGACCTGTTTTCACACTAAGACCTCGTCAGTCTGAAACGACTCGGTTCACTCAAAACGTTTTCCTTTTTCAGGTGTGAATAAATCATTTCTGGTCGCTCACCGTTTGACCCTTCTTGCGTTCGACGTTAGGAGAACGCAAACTATTTGTGTCGCTTTTTTCTAGATGCTGTGCGATTTCAGGGTTTGGGCGCCATCTTGGACTGGCTGACCACTCGCCTCGATTTTATGCGAGAGCTTTGAATGCACTTTACTAATCGATGACTATTACTAGTATAAACCTCGCTGTTGTTGTAACATTTGAAACTTTAGGGACTTCCCTTGCTTTTGGGAGTCCCTGACTGTGTAGCCTGTTCACCACAAAAGGTAACGGCCGCCACCGTGTGTTTTGGTCGCGTCGTAGTGACATATTTTCGGAGATTTCTTGTACAAATGATCAATATAAGTTTGTTTGGTCTATCTTCTATCACTTTCCATGTTAAGCTTCTTATTCGATATAAACGCATGTCATTTCAAGGCGTTTTTTAACATCATTGATCATTTTGTATTTCTTCAGGTTCCGACCTGGAGTCCAAGTTCAAGACATGAACGGAGTACAAACAAAGGTTCATCTTCCATTGGTGTAATTGCAGGCATCACTGGCTCTGTTGCTTTACTCGTTGTCGTTGGCTTCATCGTTTTCCGCCACTGCTGTTCAAAGTAACTAAATATCTTATCTTTGTTCTCCTTTGGCCTGCCTATCTCAATACCGAAGGTCGTGGTTGGGGACGGGAGGAAGGGAGGAAGGGTGGTGGGGGGGGGGGGGGGGATTGACGCAGTTCGTGTCAGTTGCCCATTCTAATATTTAACAAATAGATTCCATTTTGCCGTGCGTCTGTACTCTGATAACGCACACATGGCATCAAAAGGCGGTGAGGACAAAGAAGTACGCCACGAGCCGCAAGCGAGTAGTGTGAGTGATGTTCTTACCACGATTTCACGTCCCCCGTGCGTTATCAGAGTACAGATCCATGACAAAATGAAATCTTTTTGTTTTATACAATACTCAAGACATTCCGTGAGCGAGCACACGTTGACTGAGCAGAGTGTAAAACTTTCGAGCAAATTTCCAGAATTTCTAGACTACTGCACCTGCAATTGTGATCCCCTAAATTTGAGTAAAATCACAAAGAATTTCACAAACAACAATTTCAAAAGTAACCTTTAATCCTGAAGGAATTTCCCAGTGACCCAAGAAATCACAGCACGTCATGCGATTTTTGATCGATTGTCCACCATTACCAGACTTCTATCAGCGACATATTTTTAGGCAAAGATTTTCTTCCTTGTCACATCACAGAGTTCTTACTTTTTTAACCCCATTGAGGTTACTTGAAACGGTCTTTGTCGGATTTTCATCAGACAATTTTACTTTTCTGCGAAAATATGCCGATGTTTTTCCAGTACTCACCAAAACAGTTTCCAAAACTTTTTTTGACCAATCACTCTGGCTGGACTCTAGACCCTGCTGATCACGTGTGCCCGTCACACCACTCAGTGACGTCATTCGTGCGTCTACAGTCTAATCACAAACTCCGTAACACCAATCAAAACACGAATTTTAAACTGTATATTGTATAAAACACAATAACAAACCTCAATGAAGTAAGATGGTAAATCTTACAAAGGTCTGCGTCCCAGAAGGCAATCGATGACCTTCCTTGTACCGGTCACATGTAAGATACTTGTCACAGTCCCTTATATTTTCTTGCGTGATTGTCGAGATCGTATGCTTCGATCGAACAGCCGCCATCTTGATTTGTAGTGGCAAAGGCAACCTGGGGAGAGTGTCAAACTTACCGAGGGGCCTCTCGTTAGGCTGTATAGCGTTTTGGCGCCTCTCCCCAGGGTTGCGCTCGTCATTACAAACAAAGATAGCGGCAGTTCGATCGAAGCATACGATATCCACAATAACACCTGGAAGAAGGGAACTGTTAACATTTGAACCTCGATTTAACGAAGTTCCATGAGACTAGGGAAAATGGTTCGTTATATCGAGGCTCTGTTCCATTCATTTTAATTGGCCGGACTGGATAATATCGTTTGCTCTATCGAGGACTTTGTCAGTATATAGAGTTTCATTAAATCGCGGTTCAACAGTAGATACTGGACCTAGCAAATTGCCTAGCTCGGAAGGAAAGTCCCTGTATGTAGCCCAGTGGCTAGAGCATCTGCACGACTAGTTTACAATAGGTCACGGGCTCGATTAACTCTTCTCGGGTACTCAGCTTTTCTTTTTGTCTCACGGGCATACCTGCAGAGAAGATGAATATTACCTTTTGTCTTCTTTAACATTTGTGTTGCATATCCCCCCCCCCCCCCCCCAACAAGTATGATTTCAATACTATCCGGAAAACTATGTACTAATATTTCTATTATTTTATTTTCAGCAAGAGGCCTCACGGGAGCACTGCAAGAACCAAAGAAAATAATGCACAGGTGATAAAAAACGTACGGTCGTTGCAATGTTTTTCAAAGTGCGTTTTAAAATTGGCTTCATGAAGCGAATGGCTCCTCCAGTTAACAAGAAGCAGGTAATAATTTGGTACTGTATTTAATATTGATATCAACAGGAAGCTGTGATAAATTCAAAAGCTAGCTTGACGTTGGAAAATGATGATGAAAACGTGTATAAAGCCCTCAGTATTAAACCAGGAGAGCCACGTAAGTCAGCGTTTGAGGATTTAAATTGATTGTTTCCAGTTGTTTTTTCTCTCATGGAGTTAAAACAGCAATAATAGTGGGTATAAAAATATTCTCATGAAATTCCCAAACGATTCATTTTAGACGTTTACGCGTCGGCGTTTAGCGTGCCACTTCACCCAGCTACAAAAGATGCTCCTGAATCAAGTAACTTTTACGCATCTCTGAACATTCAAGAGGGACATAATATCTATGGGCTGGGAAACGCACAGGAACTGCTTTATGAAGTGGTGGAGAGACCTAAATCTGAAACACCGTCCCCAAATCATTCCTGTTAAGAACGTCATGTGTTCAATATCCTCAAGGATCATTCCACCATCCAACCATCTAAAATTCCCGCTAATCATGGTGCAGAGTCAGCGTACAAAGGATTAGAGGATTTCAACTTAGAAGACGTAGAGGGCCCTGGTCATTATGGTGACAACTCTTCAGAAAGGCCTATTTACAACACGTTGGAGGAACCTTACTGGGACGGCCCTTATGAGCCTGTCTATAACACTGTTGAAGCCAAAGCGGAACATTTTAACAGTTGATTGAATATTCAATTAGTACTTGTTTGTAAGCTTGTTGGAGGATTAGATTCTTCTTATACAGCAAGGTTCTTAAGAAATAAACAATAAGTCTGCCACTCCCTCTTAGGGCAATTTTGTCACCTTATAACTAATGTTGAACATAATTTATACATCTCTTTTAGCTTGTTGCAGCACGCACGACGACATTTTTTCACGGTCTGTTTCCCATATTTGAATTCTAACAAGCGGGAAAACCATTTAAGGCAGTAGAAAACAACCGCATTTCAGCTTTTAAGCCACAATTGTTCTAGTTACGTCCGCCAATGCTTATTCCAATAGCCCAAGGGCAGGAAGTTTTGATCTTAAAATATGGCACTTAAATCAGTCGATACAAAAGCCTTTCTCAAAGCGTGACGAGTCAACATCAAACGTTTCGAAATCACGAATATTACGTTTTGAAACACGAATATTCCCCGTTATATTTTCCTGTTTAGAAACGGAAAGAGAAACCATTATCCAGCTGTGAGCCCCTCGTCACATAGGATACTGAGACGCGCTCACGAATCCTACCGACAAAGAATTCTAAGAACTTCTGGTGAAAAGCGGTTTTAGAGCTCTTCTAATAATGGCCAATGAAGTCATCGCAAAGTCAATGAAAACATCGCCGGTATCGATGCTGGTTTTCCTTGTTTTTATTAGCTTCGCGATAGGAGATGTTTTTGAGATTAACAGATACAGGCCGTCTGTAGCAAATAGCAAAGACGTTTTCAAAATCCCCATTTCAATATGTAATCGAACAAGTGCAGGCGATGTATGTGGATCATTTGACGCCATCAAAGTTCAAAGCTGTACATGTTCCTGTCCACGCAGTAGGAATACCTTTGCTTTCGACGATGACGAGTGGAGGTGTGTTAATAATAGGGAGATCAGACGAAATCTCCAAGGTAAGAAGGTGATGGTTTTTTAGACAGCGAAGATCAGGAAAAGGAAAGTTTCTGACTCTGATGCAGCGCTTTTAAAATCTTTTCATGCTCTGGTGATCAGGCGATTACTCAAACATTGTTTAGCTGCTGAACTGTAATTTCAAAAATGGTTATCTTCACATCATTTTTTTTCATCTAATGCCAGCGAGATTTTTGAGACTAGGTACATTTTCAAGGTCTCGCCTACCAAACCGATCACTGAGATGAGACAGGTCAACAAATAGTGCTTGTCACTTCATAAAACTGCTTCTGGCCGAAATAGCTCCTCTGTTAGCTTCTGTTTACTTGAGCAAGCACATAAACAGGAAGCTAGGGTATTTGGTTTCACAGTTCACGGCAAAGATAAACAGCACGAAAAACTGACAATTACACAGAAACAGCCTGGAAGTTTGATTTTCCGTTACTAACAATTCCTACAGTCAAGATATTTACAAATGTTCTCTGGCTAAAATTATAAAAAAAATCCGAGCCTTCGGCTGTCAAACTACAGCCTTCGATGGATCATGGAGGTCCATTATGGAGGTCACATAATGGCGGTCCATCGAAGGCTACAGTTTGACAGCCAAAGGCCCAGATTTCTTTTATAATTTTAGCCAGAGAACATTTGTAAATATTTTGATATGTCTTATCCTGGCTACGCATCAATTTTTAATTCTTACAGTCACTGTAGTATTGCTTAAACCTTCAAATAAGATAGCGAGGATAGCGATAAATGAAACAACAACAAGAACAAAAACGAATGGAAATGAACGCGAAATATACTAAACTATCGATGAAATTCTCGCTATCATTCCACTGCTTGATCAAACTTAACAGCCAAGAGTAAAAGGAGATTATCACCCAAGGTAAAACGTGTTATTTTTCCCACATTTCACATCTAAAGATAAAATGTCTCGACGCCGAATCAAATTCTCCCAACTTATTCTAGAAGAAATATAAGGAGATAGGTGAGGAGATGATGTGTGCTGATATTAGAATACTGGGTTAAGTAAACGGATTACAGTTGCTACCTCGTATTTCTGTTATTGTCTTTTATTGCTCACTGATGATCAATTTGCTGCCTAGTTTTGAGTGTTAGTTTTATTTTTCTTGTTAGGTATATGCCTGCGCCTTGCGTGTTGTGTTGTGTGCGTGTAATGTGTGTTTTCAACCTTGTAATTGAAATTTATTTCCATGTAAATCTCGCTGTCTACTACTGAATACAGAAGTGTTTTGAGCGGTTTATGACTATGCGGGAAAAGCAGATCTTGGCAAAGGCTATTGGAATCCAAAAAGAAAATTGGGGGTAACCACGATATTTTAGAGGTGATTAAGGTGGCCGAATACAGTTTTTCAGTGTACAAATGTTAGAAGACGTTATTTGGAAACTATGGACTTCTGGACGCCCAAAATTGGTATGGTGTAAGACTAATTAAGAGAGAATGTATTTTCGTACGTCTTGTTGAGCTAAGTACCGTTTCCATGGCAACGCAGCGAACTATTAAACGTCCAAAAATAGTAGGTTTCCTTTATTTTTAGAAAATGTACTCATTAGATTTTTTCCATTTTTTGTATCCAGAAAAACTCACAAAACACTGACACAGTTGCACTACTTTCATGTAATTTTAACAGAGAGATCTCCTGTAACTATTGATTTTGCATTTTTATGTTTTGTGAAGATACCCTCTGTTAGATTTAGGTTTCTCTTTGTAGGCGAGTTACGCTTTTAGGGAACTATTTTCATGCCAAATGTCACGAAATTCTAATGAGCGGTTCCTTAGAAAACAGTTCATTTCCACGAAAACAATCAGTCACAATTTTCTAGTCAAATGCGCATGCGTGGCTTTAATTGGGATTCATGGCAAAGATGAAAATCATGCAAAAGGTCTTGGTGAATGACTTTTTTGCTCGGAAAGAAAAGAAAAAGAGTCCAGAAAAGAGAAACTTAGTTATTTAGGATAAAAAATTAACTTTATTATCCATTTCATGTGAAATTGAGGGATCACTTTATCGATTGCCGTATTTGCGTACCACAACCCTGGCGCGCGCTTAATAGCATCACTAACAGAATCTGTGTTCGGCCACCTTAAGCAACAATAATTCTAAAAAGCGCCAAAATACATAACAACGTATGGCACTTTTTCTCAAATTGAAGCTTAATTATCTCTGAAAAATGCGTGATTATCCCTAATTTTCTTTTCGGATTCCAATAACCCTTGCCAAGATCTGCTTTTCCCGCGTAGTTATAAACTGCGCAATATATCTCTGTTTTAGCAGGCCCCACCGTTAAGAAATCCGACTTTTTCGGGCCATTCCGAGATGCGCAGAAAGTATGCGCAGTAGCAAAAGGAGATATCGTCCTTAAATACTGTTTTATGTTAGTGTGTTCTTTTAAAGCAAAGGTAATAAGGTGCCTTTGCTGTAGTTACTTAGAAACCGATCTTTTTTATAATCCACAGGTTGTAACAACATAATTGGCTTTAAGACCGAGGGACCCACCCCTAGTGGGCCGTTGTACGCGCTAAGCGTGCCCGACAGAATTGCTATCAATATTGAAAGCGGTGGAACTTCTGGCTGGAAGAAATGTGAAGTCAGTAATTCGTCATGGTATCTTGGATGCAATGGCGTGCGACTCTGGTCAAGCCAGCATATTGTTATAATGAAGAAACTGTTTAAGTTTACAACTAGACAAGTTATTGCTCGCGGATACTTTGACATGCAGGTAAGAAGTAATAAATCACCAACGTTTAAAACCAAGGTCCACCATGAGCCATGCGAAACATGGAACTCTGTGCTGAACCAAAGGCGTTTAAAGCAAACAGCTGTAATCCATCGACACGTCAATAAAATTATCATATTCCTGTTTTTTGGGTGTTATAATGGAGTTACTGATTTCGTGAATGTATGGTAATTGAACCTCTGTAACTCTATTCGGATTTGAGGGATTTTGACGACGAAGATGTCCTCTAAAAGGTACTAGTTTTCCTGTGATTCTTTCTGTTAAGTACAAGGAAAGCATTTGGGCTTGAACGAGCGTAAACGAAATTTTAAAATCCTTCCAATAAAAATTGGCAAATTATCGAGAAATGACAGGCAACGTGAGATGCCTAATTATGGTTTTCTAACGTCATAATTGGTAAAATGGCCTAATTTTTTTACTAGGTGCGATGAAGTGAGTCGATTTCGAGCGCAGTTAAAGAGAAGACGCCCAAAATCCCATCACTTAATGTCATTGCAACCGTATTTAGCCCAACCCCCTCCCAAAGCCAGACGGCGGCGATTAGAATTCGAAAAACAGTGTATCACGTGTGAGGCGGAAGCCCTAGAATAAATGAAAGTAACAGATAGTTTGTTGCCTTAAGTACTTTGAGAGATCGTTTCAAGAAATGAGTTTTATCATTAGATAAAGACTTTTATCTTCATTATCTCATGCATTCTTTCCACAGGTTAAAAGTAACGTTGATGGCACAGAGTTGTTTAAGGGACGAATTATTAACCTTGGCATTGAATGCACCGACTCCAAGCAAAACAAATATCACGGGTGTTTGGCGCTTAAATTAATGGGACAACTGAAATGTGAGTGTGTAACGCAAGTTTCCCATATCAGTGTGTCATGTAACTGCATCAAATTATCCTCTAATTTAATTTGCTCCAACCATTCATCAGTGTTCAATGCTACTAAATACAGGGTTGCGAGAAAAGCATTGAATTGGTGTGCCTAATAAAAAGGTCAATGTATACCTGTTGTAAATAAATGCCACTATTCCACGATTTGTACCAAATTTTGTGCGTAATGTTTTGCATGAGTTTTAATCTTCGCGCAAATAGTAAGCATCGTTAATAATAATAATAATAATAATAATAATAATAATAATAATAATAATAATTATAATATTTAATTGGGGTAACACCAGAAAAGCTAACACCCTCCGGGTAACTATCGGTTTATGTCTTCGAAAGGCCCTGTAACAGATCCCAGTTTGCAACCGGACTCCACAGTCATGTCACAGGCCACACGACCTACAGGGAAACTAACTCCAACCAGACCGATGTCCTTGAGCTCGACTGCTGCATTCCTTTCTAACGTAAGTACAACCTACAGTAAGCAGAAAACCAACAAAGAAAAACGAAAACAAAAACCCAGCCAAAAACAATCAAGAAAACAAAGAAACAAAAATCAATAAAAGCAAAAACAACCCCTCCCGCCAAAGAAGTAGAGCAAAACAAAATGAATCAATAACAAGGCTTAACAGATAAATGAATAATTACCAGAATATAGACCTTAAAAAGAATTGTGGGCGGCCATTCTCTATCATCGCTGAATATAAAAAAACTTGAAATTTTTGCTGCTTTTTGAACTTTATTCCACCACTGGTGCACTGCCTGTGGATTCTCTTCCGTTGATCATCTTCTTCAATTAATTTGCGACCTGCCTCATTATCTTTCCCTTCCGATGGCCAGAATAATTAAAGCTGCCCTACAAACCGTACTGCTTGTCAATTAATTTACATTTCTTTCACGTAAGGATCCCATGACGTCTTCTTTTTCAAAAATATTTCGACCTTCTGTATTTGAGATCTGGGGACACAAGAAACAACATTCTCAGTATTTTGTTTCACGGCTCTCTTTGGGTGCACCGATCCTCTTCTGAAGGAGATCATTTTATGCTTTTCCAGGTCACTCCCCGTCCCAGTTTAGGAGGTCGTGAACGGCAAACAGACAAAGGCTCATCATCTTCCCCTGGTCTGATTGCAGGCATCGTTCTGCCCATTATTCTACTTTTCGCCATCATTGCTGGCCTTCTGGTTTATTATCGCCGCCGCTACGCACAGTAAGTAAACCATTATTCTGTTTTTTTCTTTCACAATAGGCCCCTTGCACTAATTAGTCACATGAACCACGCCCCCTCCCCCCCGAAAAACAAAACAAACAAACAAACAAAACAACAACAACAACAACAACAACAATAAAAAGGCAAATACGTTGAAATAGTGATGATACTAGAACCAGAAAGAGCACATCAAAATTATTATAGATCCAAAATTACAAAGCAAAATCAACAAAGGGGATATTTTATGGCAGTATCAGTTTTCAACAGTACAAGTGATGTAGAGAAAGGTGTTGAGCAAGGATTTAAATTTTTCCCTTTACTATTCTCAACACCTTTCAGTGCCACTGACGCTGCACTATTAATTCATTGTTACTAACACAGCACAATTGACGGATACAACATTGACAGTCATTTCCTCCCCGAAACTGTTCTCACTAAATCGCAGCGATCGAAGAAATAATCACCCATGCCTCTAAAATCTGTTTCTTCTTATACCTTCCTGGACATCTTCGTGAACGTTTTCAAAGTTATTATAAAGACATTGAATTCTCTGATATCACTGCTCTGTTTGTTTTCTTTTACAGTAAGAAACCTCGTGCAAGTACTACAAATTCCAAAGTAAATAACAGGAAGGTAAGGAACTTAACTAAGACGTTATTCCCCAAGTCGGGAAGAAGGACGTGATGATGATGATGATGATGATGATGATGATGATGATGATGAAAGAATTTAATCAAAGGTTACCGCACGTTGCCAAGTCTTATCGCTCGAGTGAGGCTGATCATCAAATGTTCTGGTCTGACATTGAGTGCAATGTCACTGGGATCTTATTTAAAATAATCAATGTTCCAGCATAAGTCGATTCGCAATGTTCCTTTGTCGTTTTAAGCCCCTTACTGTAGCTATAGATAACCCTTGGACAATTGGCGGCAATTGATTTGTCTGCACTCTAATTTTGTAATCTTCGTATACAGGATACATTGATGGTGAACCTACAAGCAAATTCAACGTTACGAAGCGATGAGGAAAACAAACATCAAGTTAGCGAGCCACGTACGTCAGCAGGCCAAGGTGAAATAAACATGACTCTTTTTTTTTCTTCCTGAGTAGATCTTTCACTAAAGAAGTAACATAAAAGTAATGTGTTTTCTTTCTGCGGACATAAGCAGTTGCAAATTATCTAATGAAATGACTACATTAACCTCTTCCAGAAATGTATACATCGGCCTACAGCGTGCCACAGCGCCCATCTTTACCCAAATGTGCCAACGGAGAGAGAGCTGCAAACGATACTAAGTCAAGCAACTTCTACGCCCCTTTGAACATTAAGGAGGGACAAGTCTATGGGCAAAGGGACACTCGGGAACCTTTGTATAACGGTCTAGAAAAGCCAACTGCTGAAAATAAAACATCTCAAAATGATGGCTTGATTAGTATAGAACAACCTGTGTACAATCTTGTGGAAGAACTTCCCATCGCTGAAGGAACTGATGGACAAGCCAACAATGGTGGAGAACAAGTGTACAACGTTTTGGAGGATCCTAACCTTGAATACGAAGAGGGCCTTGGTCATTACGGTGCCATTTCTACAGCTGAGGGACCAATTTATAACACACTGGAAGAAGACAATTATGAAGCTAACTGCAACTCTCAATTCTCAGATGAACCAGTGTACAACGTTCTGGAGGACAATTGTCCGACTTTTTCAGAAGTTGATAAATATGGCCAAGAACCAGTGTACAATATTCTGGAGGGACCTGAACAGTAAACGGTATCCCTGCCGTAGTGTTGTAGAACTTGCATTCCGTTTAGAAGTAATAATTTACGAATAGCAAACTGCGCAGCGGGTACAGTGGATGCACGCGGGAGGTTGCTGAGCACGAACGAAGCGTAATAGCCCTCTAATGAGTGTTGAGGGCGGTGGTGGTTGCGGGGGACGTACTCGGTGGATTTTTGGATGGGGGTGTGATACTGGGACTCTGAAACCCTAACCCCTCATCAGTCAACGTTCAGCCGCATTTTGCCACCCTACTACAGACACCAAAAATTACTACCCTATCCTACACTTGAGTCTTATCCCCAGGGACATGTTCCAGACTAAATTGTTTCCCTATTCTAGAACAAAACTCTCTGATTTCTATAACTTATCCCAGTCTAACTTATTTGGAAAAACATAGCTTTCACAGCAGCAGATACCTATATAGCATATTTATGCAAGTACTCCATTGGGGAAGTAAAACAGTTCTCCCAGGTGCATCCGTCACTCATTAGCTCACACTGCGCCGTTTACCATTTGTTTTATGTGTGATATAGTCCAAAACAAACAAAAAACAAAAAAAATCTATTTTTAATTGACGTACTGGTGTGTAAGACCTGTTTTTATAATTAGTTTCAGTAGTTTCACTCGCAACCTTTGTGGTTTCCAAGGCGTTGAGGCCTGGAATCCAAACATATGGGTTGACAAGTCTCTACTGATAAATATCAGCCCGGGAAGGGTTTATTGCGTATGAACAGGAGCTAGGGTGGTTGCTTGTATAAATTGAAATGATAAGTGAAAATGTTGAGGTGACATTGACTGTGACATTGTCAAAGTCACCTCAAACAGTCCTTCTCAGGACTACACTCACCCGGATGATCATAATTTACCTTCTTATGACATGACGCCTGGGTTCAAACCATCTGTAATGTTGTTTTTGTTGGGAAGTGACCTCTCCAGCTCAATTTTGTTAAAAAAATATTTATCAGAATTGTTACATTGTTAGCTTTTAGAAAAAGTCGTATCTTATTTTAGGGTGTCAATATAGGCTTCAGTGTTTGGTGTTCAAAGAGTTATGGATGAAAAAAAAATTGACTTATCTCTGTTGCTTTGCGATTCCAAGTAGATTGTGAGGCCATTTTTGTCGCCAACCTGAATGAATATCGCTTGTTCTAGCAATTTTTGGCTCAAAATTTTTGGTTTGATCTAAACGTGCAAATGTACGTAATTGCCCTTTAGCAATTCTTACCAAAGTAAAATCGAAGTTTAAATGTACATAAATAAGTTAAAAAAAAAAAGAAAATCAACGTGTATTGTTTATGAACGTTTCTCAATTGTTGTTGTGCTTTTGGTTTTAAAGTTCGATGTCCTGACACTTTCAAGTAATATCACTTGTCTTAAAGGAGAGAGGGTAGGAGATTTTTCGCGCTTCTAGTCGTTTGCCTTCTGATGTTGTCGAGAGAGCCAATGTTTGACCATAAAGGGGTATTGTTTTGGTATTACAAGTTCAGAGAATGCGGAAGACGTAGAAAATAGTGAGATATTCAAAAAGATTAGTCGTTTGTTATGCTGTTTATTTAGCTGCCATGGAAACGACAAGAAGGAACGTGAACACTTCTGTGACACCCCTTCCGCCACAATTGTGGATTTCAAGAATTTCTTTTATCATTAAAAATGACCCCACTCAGGATCAACTGGAATTTAAACTCTATCAAATGTCATTTAAACCTCGGAAAAGCTGGTAAAAATCTCAACAAATCAGATCAATGAACACGAACACAACAAGTAATTCTCGAAACTTGAATTGTATATACGCGTTATTGACCAAGCGTGAGGTCAAGATGGCTGGATATTGGCCAAGTTCTTTTTTTGCGTTTTTATGGGCCGAGACGAAGTCGAGGTCCATAAAAACGCAAAAAAAGAACGAGGCCAATATCCAGCCATCTTGACCGAGCAAGCTTGGTCAATAAAGGATTTATTATATGGCTTTACCATCAAGTTACAACTACAACAACAAAACAAAACACGGCATGAAACTGCTCTACTCGGAAAGAAATTCTTCATAGCCGGCCGGTGGAAGATTTATTTTCAGTGCATTTTTGGATTAGCATGTAATCGTGGAAAACAACGAATCCTAAATTATCTTAGGGCTCTAACTTTATAATGGTTTAAAGGGAGTATACAATTATTGAGAACGAAAAATTTAGATTCTCGCAAGAACGGGAAGATTTGAATAGAATCCGGCAAACTCGCCATTTTCAGCCGATCGCGCGGTGGCGTAAATAATAAAAATTTTTACACAGTTTTCGGCCTCCAATCATTAATTCTTGAATGAAACAATAGATTTTGAGATTACATGCAAACAAAGAGCAGGTAAATCAGAAAACTGGGCGAAACTTTGACAAGATTTTCTTGTTTACAACAAGCAAGACGCGGCTAAATTAAAAACGTGAGCTTCTTCGGCGAACTTAAAAAAAAATACTTTTCTGAACTGCTTTAAACACTAACTGCAACTTCCACTACGCTATGATTTAAATACAGTCATTGCAAACCTAGAGAACTTATCAATTTGGCACTCGACTTGAGGCAATAAGTTTTTCAAAATCAATTCTATCTAAAATACTACACGCAGAGCAACTCACCGATTCAACTCACATTCATTGTAGCTGAAACAAAGTTTTCACTACACCAGGACGATTCCATTCTCTTTCCTTTCCTTTAGGTAAATGTTGAGAGTTTACCGAACTTTTTAGTGAGCGTTTTCCCCCAAAACAACGGGAAAATCGAAGAAAACCCGCATTGTTGTTGGGATTAAACTTTCGATGCCAAGCGGACGGGCAACGGGTAATCCCGAGCGGGCAAGATAGCTCCATCTTGCCCGCTCGGGTAGCCAATCACAGCGCAGGATTTGACTCATCTTGCCCGCTCGCGGAGCCAGCCATATAATAATGTATTGTATTGTATTGTATTGTATTGGACACGTCTACAATACCAACAAACCATAACTAGAGGCCTCTATCTCCGGAATCAACTCTTTAAGTCAACCTTAACAACAGATCCGAGTATAGGTAGAACTATTTTTAAAAGCGCTTATTCCGCGAAAATGTATGACGTATGACAATTTAATTGTATATTGTTTTCCTTTTATTTGGTATTTGAACTTAGGGCTTTCTAAAAGGGGAAGTATCACGCAAATTTGCTGTCATTTCAAAACCCAAAAAATTTTGTCTGTCAGCAGAAACAACGAAATAATTGTCAAGTTTGTTTTAAATTATCACCCCAGTACAATAAAACAGTCGATTAGTGCCTCTGGCCAGAGACAGGGTAGGCCGGTATGGATTGAAACTTGAAAAATGTTAGACTAATGTTTTTCAAGTTCTCGCATTTTTGTTTCCAAAATGCGCTACAACAGATCACGAGTTGTTCCTTTCAAGAATTGAGTTGATTTCTTTCCTCTCTTCATTCTAGAATTATTTGGCAGCTGATTGAAGGTCTTATTTCATCATTTTTTAACAAAAGATATCAAAAACACCATGATACTTCCCCTTTTAGGTCCCCTGAGACCCGTTCCAAAAATAAATCTACTCTGGACAGGATTGAATCCAAGGCTTTGTATGAGAGATAGAGGTTCCGTGTCACGCGTTCCTGACAATACGAATTGTAGGCCTCACTTCAGTCATCTTTGTCTGAGGTTTCTCTTTGTATTTGATTAACCATGCAGGCTTTTCACATACAGCACGACTTGCAACATTTTGCAATATACCATATTTACCCCATTTTCTGGTTTCAAAACAATCGTACAAGGATAGGATTGAAAGTTTCACAACTTCCTTGTCCTCTCTGCATGTTAATTTTTTTATGAACATGGAAATACCAAGTATTTTGTCCTATTTTTATCTGTTGAGAAAAAACAGGAAGGGTATTGATTGTCTATGACCATGTTATAAATTATAAATGGCGAACCTTTTATTTCGAGTCTGGATTAGCAAAGTTTCAAATTGATCGAAAGTTTTCCAAGGTGTTATCAGAAATGATGATGATGTTTCTCACTTAGTTGGAAGTTGTTGATTTTCCCGTCGACGTGCATTCTGTTTTCTAATGCACAAACTTTTGAAATACCCACATCAAGACGTGGCATAGATACTTATTTAATACTCCTTCCTCAAGGGGTCGGCGATCCACGTTCTCAATGTATTCTCAATGAAGAACACTTAAGAATACAGCAGCTCCGAAAATAGGCCTCCCCAGCGAATATCATCTTATTCTTCGTAAATAGCAAGTTTTTATTTCGGTATTGGTAATTTTTTTCTTGGTTAGTGGAAGTAGGGTTCCAAGATTGTCGTTCAACATGCTCGATATTTGTTACATGGCGATGCTGGACGTCCGGCAACGTCCAGCTTTCAGGGGCGTAGCTACCTGTACGAACGTATGCACGTGTGTAACTGAACTGAGGAACGATTGAAAAACAGAAAAAAATAATTAAAAGAAAACAAACCAAAAACAAAAAAAGTCTAATATTCAATGGTTAAATAATAACACCATCGCTTAAGGACTTAGAACCCCCGTACTTCTTTCAACCATGCAATGTTTCAAAACGAATGAATGGCGATTTTCACAGAGCAAATAGCAGGCAGCACGCAAGACTGTGTAACCTCAAAACTGAACAGTGCACATTCACCAGTGAGCGATTTCGTACATGCATTTCAGTGCACTTTTTCAATCTTCAGTAGATTAGAAGTCAGTCTACATATTTAGTATAAAATGTCAAATCAGTTGCGCAACTGTTTGAGAATTATTTAGAAGAAAATAACAATGATTAAGTCATCATCATAGTTACGTCTTGGGTCAAGACTTGACTCTGATGATGACTTCCGCTCATGATGTCGAAACGTCCGTCAATGTCACCTGAAACAGTCCTCCCCATGATCACACAAACCCGAAGCGTAGCCGAGTTGCTTTTTAACCAAGTTAAAGGTGTTAGGAAATAGCATGAAACAAAGTGTTAAACCATTAATAATTATTGGAGAAAGTCTAGGCAAACGTTACCCAAATTTTGTGATAATTAAGATGACATTTCCAAACTTTCTTCATGATAGTGATTTCCTTTGTTTTGTCTTCAATCATTAAACAGTATTCAAGGGACCATTTTATCTTTTGTTACCACAACTTTGAAATCAATATAAAATATTTAAAACGTTGCTGTCTGCATCGGTTGTTTGAATGACTCAAGAGAAGCTTAGGCTTGAACGTTTTAAATTGATTTTAATGTGTTCTCAGTTTGTTGTTTAAAAAATAAAGAATGTTAACTTACCTTACACAACATCCCGTTTTCACCATTTTCCCTGGCATTCAGAGTCAATGTTAAAAACTGATTTGTCTCGACATTTTCAGTGTCAGTACAAGAGGATCGTTCGTTAGCAAGCGATACTGATAACGACGATAGGGACACGGCGTCTAAGTTTCAATGAGATTACCCATTTGCTCAAAATCGCTGTCAAAGCAGGCCGGCACATTGGTTTTGTTTTATATTAGATCTTCGAGCAAAGCTACCGTTACTGTTTGGCACGTAAAAACGAACACTTTATCGAATACAACAACAAGTTCCGGTTTCGACGTGTTTGTTTAGTTAAAAGAATCCGGCTGTGGGAATACATAATTGAACGGGTCAATCACACAACAAAGCACTCTGAAATGAGAAGAGATCTGGTGATATCAGTTACATACCACGTTAGTTTCTTCTGTAGGAGTAGTTTTTGGAGCAAGAACTCCTGTTGTTGAGGTTAGATTCTTGAAGAATTCCTCAAAATGTCAAGGAGGATATACATATTAATCTCAAAATTGACTGCTTAAGAAAACGGTCTTCGGTATTCTTTGCCGAAGAAAATCAAGTTTTATTCTTGACCGTTTAATGTTCTGGTAAATAAACACGATTTTTGTTAAGGGAGATACAAAATGTTTGAACGGTTGTTGTCCGGGTTCGGTGGTTTAGAATCAAGCGAGACCATCTTCAAGTTAATCCCTAGCATTCATTTCTAGTATCTGCTCAGTTTATAGACAGTGATTCCAGGCATGCCTTCACACAGTTGAACCTAACTGAACCATACAAAAGAAGTGCATAGAGCCGACTGCTATAGAGAAGATACAGGATGACATCATTCCTTTACCTTAGAAGAAGTTCCCGTCAGTTTTTCTGCAAGAGTGGTCAGGGGAGGAAGAGTTCCAGTTGTTAAGATTATGGCACCTGCAGATGGTTTCGGCAAAGGCACTGAAGGTTTCAAAGGATTCTGTCGAGGAATCGGACCTTGAAAAGAAATAGGTGCGGGTTGTAAATGACAAATGCTCCTTGTTTACGGTGTCTGTTATTTGGTCTGCCTCTATATCCAAAACAGACGCGCTAGACAGTCATGCTCTCACACTTTTAAACATTTCGTTTACGATAAAGCAAGCTTTTTAAGAAGTCCTGTCGTATTTAGAAAAGCCATTTTGAGTAAGCTTTTGTCGCCTAAGGCCACACTATCCTTGCCTATTTTATAAACATACAAACAGGGAGTAAAAATATAGTGACACTACACACCAAAATATCTAATTAGATATTTATCATCCAATTAATTGAAACTTTGCTGATAAGTAGCAAAGAAAACTATGTGGAAGAACTTCAACAACATCAGCGCGTACGCTTTATTAAACGGGTTGTTTTTTGCTGTACGAATAACGACCAAACCGGCTGATGAAAGTACAAATAACTGACTGTGCGAATATCGCGCCATATTCGGACTTGTTTCGCGTGTTATTCGAAGAGTACTGACGGTGGCGCTGGAAAATAATTTGAATAAATTGAAAAAATATGGAGAACAAGAAATACAAAAGGCCGTACAGGGTACACTTGGGATTACTTCGCTCGCTCTCATCCAATCAGAATTGGGGGAATTTCTTAGACCTACAAATGGTAAGTTAATTAAAACCTTTCTAATTCAAATGAATGTCCTTACAAGATATTCTTCCTTGGACCTTGAACATCACACACGAAGAGCTGTTAGCAGGAACGTTTACTTCTTGCAGGCTGCGACATTGCAAGGCCATTCTAAACATGCGACCTGTGTGATTTGCCAAGAATGTTGCACCAAGTTTGGACTGAAAGAGAAAGCAGGACACACAAGAAACGTATTAAAGGTACGAATTCTGGAAACAAGTAGAATCGGTCGTTAAACGTTACTTCTGCAATGGGAACCCTTTTATTTTCAGCGGTGTTCTAATAAAATTTTCAGGCCAGTGAGAAAAGGACTAACACAAATCATTACGCCGCGCCTAAACGTTCCAACAATGTCTTGTGACATTTGCTGTGTAAGAAAAACACTCACCAAACAAAAATTCAACTATCATCTAAACTTGGCTGCTAAACGTTCCAACATTCCTGAGCCAAGAAATGTTATGTCGTTTAAAGCGGGAACCATCTGTTAGCTAGTTTTAATATAGGGAACTGATAATGAAGATTTACAGCTGTAAATTATTTCAAATATGCCTTATTTACGTGTTTACATTCATTCACGGTATCGTCAGTGGTAACAAAAGAGAACATTTAAGGTTACTGATAGGTTTCACGGGTGTCCTCAGGGAAATCTTGCGTTCCCGCGCTTCTTTCAATGAAACTACAAAAAACTATATATCACTTTAAAGCTTATTAATTGAAGATTGTGAAAATGTCAAGGTTTTTTTTATTGGATAAATAAGCGCTCAGAGGCTTGAAAACTCAATATTACTGACGTATACTTAACTGAATTGCCCACTCTCACGTTAAGGCGCACAACCAAACTGACTGCACAATATCAATCAGGAAATAATAGGCTAGCAAAGCGTGTCGGGCTTTTTCTTTATTCCTGTTTGGACAATGGAAAAATTTTTGTGGTCGCGTCAGGAGTTAACACGTCACGGAAAAAATATTTTGAATTTCGTAAAAGCCCGAGACACTTTGACGCATTAATATCCGAGGAACATTTTAGCCAAATTTCTTTGAAATCTGGCAAATCTACATACCGTATTAATTCATTTGAAGATGGGGAATTCGCGTAAAAACAAAAGCCGTGTTTTCGGCCTTGAAACATTTTCTTCGCACGTCATTAAAATTCTTGCCAACGCGCTCATGCCGCCGGCCAGTCAAACACAAAGAAGCTTTCCCTGTGGAGTTTATAGACAAAACAAAAATTTAAATTCGCGCGAAAGTATTCAGCGTTACTGTAATTGTGAAGCGATATCGTAATGGGAAAACTTAAGTCTCTTGAGAGGACGCCACCGGCTAAATCAATACATCCATCGGTTCTGCGAGCTGAAGTTGGTTGCTAAGTTTTGAGCCGGTCAACAACAACGAAAGTGGCTGGATCGTCGCCAGCATCTTCGAATTCGGACTCCCGAAGGAGAAGCGCCGGTGTTGAAATCTCCACTATCTGGTAGTTCGTCAAATGCCTCTGCCGCCGAGGCAGTGATTTTCATTCCACTCGCCCCGATATCTTTCGACGAGGATGGTTTTCAAACAACATCGGGCTGGCTGTACCACGAACCTTTACCGCTCGCTGCCCGGCTGAAGTTTTTTTGTTTTCATTAAACGATTCTTTGACCTTGTTCGCCTTCTTTAGCCCCTGTTAATTTTCACCCAAGGCGACTTTTCATGCTTCGCTCTATTTAAATCCAAAATGTGTTGCTGTAAAATTTAGTATAAAACGCCGTGTCATGCGATGAACACGATGTAAACAAAATATGCAAATTTGCCGGTTATTCGAGATCGCGGGTAAACCGTTTGCCGTGTAAAACGTCAACACAGTCCCTTATAAATTGGATTATGAGACCATCACTTGTTCACCGCTGTTCGTAGAAGACTCTTTTTACGAGATATCTCGGGCTTTTTAAAATTTTGAACTACCGTTTCCATCAAACCCTGCATCGCTTTCTTGTTTCAACAATTGCCTTAAAACGTTGTTTTTTAAAAAAAAAATCGCCCCTTTTTCCCTGTCAGTAACCTTAAGAAAAGTACCTCAAACAAGTGTTGTCTCTTTGTTCCTTGGTCGTTTTGTGACCTTGTTAATGGTTCAATTGTGTGAGCTACCAAATTCTGCCCTGTTTGGATTCTATAACCAAAAATTTAAGTCACTGGAAACCTTAAGGAACGGAATACAGTATTCTTAACGAAAATGCTAGTTGATCTAATTTAGCAGTATAAATGACATTTTGTCCCTCTGAAAAGGGAAAGGAATTATTTTTGTAGTTCTTCGAATCAAAGTTTGAGGTGATTTGAAGGCCTTCTAGTTAGAATCTGATGCAGCTAAGATCTACCCAACAGATACTCAACAGGAAGGAACCATTAGATGCCTCTGATACACTGTACACTGTTCAAGCACCTACCCGAACATGAAGACGGTTTGTTGACCAACCCGGAGTAGCCTCCAAACTGTCAATCGCGGATTGTGATGGTATCTCTTTCCAGGAGCCGTCGCAAGCAAGGTACTGAACGTAAATTTTGCCTCCATAGTATAAGCTGCAGGTCTGATTGGCGGGGACGTTTACAGTCTTTTGATGTATTCCAGATGATGGAAAAAATTTTAACAAACCGTCTACTGTCTCTTTGGTAAAAAGTGAACCGCATCCTGATAAGCAACAAAGTCAAAGCATTTGTTTTACTATTAGTGTTTATTTTAAAGCCCTGGCGTTACAGTGCAGCAACAATTAGGTAATCTGCAAAGTTGTGATGAATTGCGATTGCATTTGGTCAGAGGTTCCGATGTGACGATTTTCGCTTCCTTTAAAGGGTTATTGTCATGGGAACGTTGTCGTGTTTTGGCTAAAAGAACACAAATTATTGACAAATACCTTTGTTCAAACATAGAATTGCAGAGAAGCATAGAAAGTGATTTTTCCAAGAAATCACAAGCTATTACCAATTTTTAAATTTTTACGCATTAGAATGGAATCTAATTAGACATCGACAGTCAAAGATAATTATTAAATAACTCACAAATTGCAAGAGACAACACCAAATTTCGAATGGGAATTTCAGTGGAATCCACGGAGTGGCTCTTCTCTCCACTGTTTCAAGGTCAAATTGGAATTTGAAAATGTTGGTTTTTGTGGAGGGAGGAAAACCGAAGTGCCCGGAGAAAAACCCTCGGAGCAAGGACGAGAACCAACAGCAAACTCAACCCACAATAGACGCCGAGACCGGGAATCGAACTCGGGCCGCATTGGTGGGAGAAGAGTGCTCTCAACACTGCGCCCTCCCTGCTCATTTAATTGGCGGGACTTACTGAAATGGCTTCCAGATCCAAACTCAGCCACAACAGTCATACAACAATGATCGAATTTACTGACAATACCAATTATTGAATAATGTAATCCCAGACAAGTGTTTTGATGAACGCAGCGCCTATGAGATATCAGCCATTACACGGACATGTGCAAGAATAAAAGGCTATAAAATTCTTTCTTGCTTTGCTTCATAAAATATTCATTTTGAATCGCACTTGTCGAATATTGGATGATTACAACTATCATCTCTTATTATTCAACACATTGTGACACTGCCCAAATATGGTCATGTTGAACTCAATATATGTTGCGCGCACACAACAGATATCCTGTGATATACGTAGTTTTCGTGAGACGGGGAGAAAAATGGCAGAGCACTTTCAAAAAGTATATACGACGTCGCAAGATCACCAAACTATTAATAACGCTGTTTTATACTAAACACATAAAAGGTAAGCAAGGTTGCTGTTAAGAATTGTAATGGTTAGTGGAAAAATTTTTACTGCTTACCTATCTTTCTGTTCGTGAACTGGCAAATTACAGTTCAGCAAAAACGTTTAATATATTTTTCGCTAGACTTTTGGATTGTCCCGTATTCTAGGGCTCAGAAATTAGAAACAGTACATGTATTTCCTTAGATTGGTTCTTGCAACCGTTAAACAGAGATCTCGACTCGTCTGGAAGAGATGGAGAAAACCATCTGAGAAAATCCGAGCTCGCACCGAAGCGCCTCGAGAAATTTTAGCTTTCTGGCAGACAAAACGATAGACGGAGTACAAAGTAATTATTCTCAGAAGCATCAGAGCCGCTGGAAAAAAACGTTTAGTTTTATAAAAGATCCAGAGTTCTTCCAAAGAACAAGGCACCAAATGCGTTTGTCAAAATACTGGGGAAAGATCGTGAAATTGCTTGCGTAGTAAACAAAGAAACACTCACCTGAGAAATCGTTGAAAAGCTTTTCCAGTATGTTCAGCTCGACCCGGCTGACCAACAAATCCTTCGCAGCTTCAAAATACAGTCCGGTTTTAGCCTTTTGAGGCTACAAATTTGTGGAAAATTTTGCCGGAGCGATTGGCGCGCTAGACGAGTCCTCAATTTTTTAATTTGATGCGAAACGCTCTCGATTTCATTCAAACTTGAACAAAGCTGCCGCTTTCATTCAAGGCGGTCCGCGCGGGAAAATGTAACAAGTTTAAATTTTTTTCGGCAAATAAGATCGCCTCCAGTTTTTCTGCTATAAACCTGTGCTTTGTTATCAATGTGTTGAATAATAAAACAATTATTCTGTTCAATCTTGCGGAATATCGCCTGATTTTCGCCAACTCGGCCGTCCGCGCGATTTCGCAGGATAACTGTTAAATATGCTCCACATCCAGGAATGAAACTCGACCCTACTCTAGGACACTCGTCGGTGTCTTTCTGCAGGAGCAATTCATCCTCGGGTTTGCCTGTTTCTCGAGTGATTTGCATGCTTAGCGCCTGTACCACCAAACCCGTGTAAGATAGGAACAACAAAAAAGTAAAAATAGAAGCCATTGGTGGGAATTCAAATTCCAGTATTCGTTACTACCAAGCAATAGAGGTAATCGTTTCCACCAAGCCTAATAATATACCAACTGAATCGTACAAAGGTTCCCTTGCTGGAAAATATTTGAGATCTTATCCACTAAGCCCAAGTCTAGTTGATTTAACCCTTAAAAATACATTCAAACGGAGAAATTCAGGTTCATTCCATTCTAACTTATCTTCATTCCACGGGAACAACACCAACCAAGACAATATCAGCTGAAGATATTGAGCCAAAACGAAGTTCAATTACTGTGTGTTATTGGCTGTTATTTAACAATTATTCTACGAGCGCGCGTTGGATATGAGATGATAGATAGCCAACGAGGCGCGTAGCGCCGAGTTGGCTATAATCATCTCATATCCAACAAGCGCAAGTGGAATAATTGTTTTATTAAAAACAACCGAGAAATATTGCTAGATCTTACTGATTTCGCTGTGCAAGAACGACCAGAAGGCAATTTAATGGTCGCCATTTCTCGGCCATGGTATAATTGCTCATATACCATGGCCGCTAAGCCAATCAAATCCCTCGAATTGCATTATACAATGATGCAGTTTTTAATAATCAGGTTTAGGCCATGCGGTCATACATTCCCGGGCATATATCGAAATTTATTTTATCATGCGATCGACTAAGGTACGGCATGAGACGTGCGTGCTCAGGCTTCGTTGTACATAAAAACATCCAAGATTAATATATATTTCATTTAAGTTTAGGAGTGAAATATTTATTTAAAATGTCAATTAAAGGGAGAAAACATAATATGCGAGAATTGAAAACGTTTTTCCCATTTTTGAACCTCTTGATATTGACTTCAATTTCCACTTGAAATTATACCGTGGGAATTCGGAATAAAAATTTTAAAAAACTGCAAAAGCCGTGAACGAAGATCCTGCTTGCTTGTACGTTGGATCTCACAGGAGATCTAATCAGCCAAACTTGAAAAATAAACGATGAGACGTCCAAAGACTACTGCAAAGCTGACACAACGTAATATATTTTAAAACAATATTTCGGCTGGCCAAACCAGCCTTCTTCAGGTTTAGATGTTACTAAATTATATAAATGAAATTACAATATTATATGATGGAGGATGTTGCAATACATGGGAGCGGCGGAAATGGCGTTTACAAGGTGGTACCAAAGGATGAGGAAATAAGTAAAATAAAAAAAAAAAAAAAAAAAAAAAAAAAAAATTACAATTCATCACGTCTATTCAAACCGTGGGGTTCCAAGGTCCCCGCTAAATCTATAAGAAAAGACTCTCTGGCTTTTCTGATTGAATCACGTGAGGAGTGGATAACTTCAAGTGGTATTAGTTGCATGTCAGTGTGGCAGTGGTTAGGTTGAGAAAGAAAATGTTCAGAAACAGTGGTTGGTTTGGATGTAATGTTAGTTTTGTCAACTGGGCGTCTATGTTCGTTGAATCTGTCTTTGAGACGTCGCTTAGTTTCACCTATGTATTGTAAATGGCAGCGGAATAAGTATTTTTTTTTTCAATTATGCAAGAGAACAGATCCTGGTTCCTGATGAGCCTTCAGTGAAACATTTTCGGATGATCAATCCACTTTGTGGTGATGAGCGAGATATTGATCACCAAAGTAAACTCCTTGTTTACACGAAATTCAATTTAACTACGGATACAACAGCTAACTGGACTTGTTACACTGACGGAGAACAACAGACCGGAAAACGGCAACGAACAAAGGAAGAACAAATGCTTGGTCTATCAGCTGAAACCTAGTTGTCTAACTTTTACGCCAGCTAAAACTTGCTTCAATACAAGAACGTCCATGTGTGCATCCTATTAGGTAAATGTTACAAAAACAAAGAAATCGTGAATGCTGTTTGTTCTCCCACACAGGTAACTTCATCATGTTCTAATTACAATTGTGTTCAAATGACACAACTGGACAGATTTTACTCCTTAAACTTCGCGAATATTGTGAGAGGTAAAAGATTCAACTATCTGAGGATAAATTAATATATTTCAATTGGATAAACATAAAATATAATTAAAGAATAATGATAGTTTAGTATGTATTATTGTTTTTTTTTTGTTTGAGGGTTAAACTTGAGAAGACAATTTTATCAGAACAATGATATTTTTGGTTTCGCGGGCGACGTTTCCAGGCTGTTGAAAGCAGATGCTTCACTCCAGATCAAGTAGATCACAAATCATTTCCTTTTTGATTCTGAACCCCCATTTAATAATTAAAGATTTTTTTGTTGAAATTTTATCTCGTCTGTCTCATACTCTGGTGTATTATACAACCTATAACTTTTGCATTTTTACCTCACAAAGCTAAAGTCTGAATTCCACCCCTTATCGTCGAATGTGAGAAGACATTACGTCACAAGTTGAATGAGCAAAAGTAAAGGAAATGAATGATAAGACTGTTGGGTAAATCTAGCAATAAGGTTGGCAAATACTCATCTGGTATCTCATAACAAATTCACAAATTGTTTTTTACATATATTGCTTAACAATCAATTAATGAATATTTCTATTAATTTTAATTAAAGTTGAAACTTATATAATTGACTCCGCTAAACCCGCCCAAGCTGACAGGAAAACATGTTTACTACATTTTAGTAAATAACAGAGTACTCCTAAAGGGTGTTTTGGAGTTGGGGTCTCTGATTTTTTTTTTTTTTTTTTTGCGTTTTATTGCTCAGCGTCTTCGTTGTGTCTCGCATAAGGTTACAGTCAGTCACAATCTGTTGTAGCATTCAACAAGAGAGGAAGAATGTCTTATCTTCGATGTGTCTGAAGAAAAGGGGAAATATTTAGTCCCAACACAAACTGCATACATATACCGTTGGATGCCATGCAATAATTACCTTCCTGCGATTAACAATAAGATATTATAATTACGACAATATAACCTTTACATTTTGCATTTTTCTTAACAAAGGCATTTTGAGGGATGATGTCGAATTGGTGGCAGTTTATGTATGAAGTTCGAGGTGTTAGGAAATAGCATGAAACTCAAGTGTTTGATACAGCTGCCTAAACCATTCATAACTCTTGGATAACTTCAAGGCAAGAATTACCCAATTTATGATAATTAAGATAAATTTCCAAACCTCCTTCATGGTACTAATTTCCTTTGTTTTGTCTTCAATCATTAAACAGTTTTCAAGGGGCCATTTCATCTATTTTTTACCACGACTTTGAAATAGATATAAAATATTTAAACCGTTGTTGTCTGCGTCATTTGTTTGAATGACTCAAAGACAATCTCAGCCTTGAACGTTTTAAATTGATTTTAATGTGTTGTCAGTTGTTTAAGAAATAAAGAATATATCTTACCTTACACAACATCCCGTTTTCACCATGTTCCTTGGCTTTCAAAGGCATTCTGAGTCAATGTTAAAAACTCATTTGTTTCGACATTTTCAGTGTCAGTACAAGAGGATCGTTCGTAAGCAATCGATACTGATAGCAACGATAGGGACACAACGTCTTAGTTTCAATTAGATTACCCATTTGCCCAAAATCGCTGTCAAAACAGGCCAACACAATGTTTTTGTTTGTATAAGACCTTCGAGCAAAGATACAGTTAGTGTTTGAAAACTAAAAACCAACACTTTATCAAATACAACAGCAAGTTTCGGTTGCGACGTGTTTGTTAAAGCCGGCGACACACCTGGCGATTTTATACGCCGATCGCGGCGAATTTGATCGCCAGCGAAAATGGCAAGCGATTTTCGCCAACGATTGGTGCGGACACACTTGGTGATTTTTTTCGCCAATCGCGGCGATGTGGCAGTTTTAAAAACTCATGTGATAAAATCGCACAACCAGATGGGTTTACTTTACTGGAAATTCGCAGTAATGACCGTAGAAAATCGCGGGAACGGGCACACTTGGCGAATGCCGGCGAATTTAATTGCCGATATCTAACATGCCAGATATCGCCGATTTTATACGCCGATCACGGCGATCGGCGATAATCACAATCCCTGCACCGGGCATACCTGGTGATTTTCGCCGATCGCGGCGATCGGCGTATAAAATCGCCAGGTGTGTCGCCGGCTTTAGCTAAAAGAATCCGGCTGTGGAAATTCAAAACTGGGTCAACTCGCCAGGTACGCTGGGGTGTAACAGCAGTTCTTATTTGAGAAAAAATCTCCAGTTTATTCTTCTAATTCATTGACTGAACTGAACGGGTCAATCACACAAAAAAGCACGCTGCAATGACTACTTTATAGACGGATATATGATGACATTAATTACATACCTCGCTAGTAGTTTGAGAAGCCATTCCCGTAGTTTTTTCTGTAGGAGTAATTTGTGGAGGAAGAGCTACTGTTGTCGAGGTTACATTCTTGAAGAATTCCTCAAAATGACAAGAACGATATATATATTGATCTCAATTACAAAATTGACTACTCGGAAAAACGGTCTTTGAATGCATTCTTTGCTGCCGAAAATCAATTTTTATTCTTGACCGTTTAATGTTCCGTTAAATAAACACGATTTTTGTTGAGGAAGATACAAAATGTTTGAACGGTTGTTCCTGGTCGGGGGTCTAGAATCAAGCGAGACAATATTCTAGTAAATCCTTAGCATTCATTTCTAGTATCTGCTCAATCTATAGACAATTATTCCAGGCATGCCTTAACATGGTTGAACCTAACTGCACCATACAAAAGATGTGCATAGAGCCGACTGCTATGGAGAAGATACAGAATGACATCACTTCCTTACCTTAGGAGACGTTCCCGTCCGTTTTTCTTCAGGCGGAAGAGTTCCTGTTGTTAAGATGATGGCACCTGCAGATGGTTGCGGCAAAGTTGCTGAAGGCTCAGAAGGATTCTGCTGAGGAATGGGACCTTGAAAAGAGATAGGTGAGGGTTGTAAATGGCAACTGCTCCTTGTTTACGGTGTCTGTTATGTGGTCTGCCTCTAGCCAAAACATACGCGCTAGACAATCATGGTCTCACACTTTTACACATTTTGTTTACGATAAAGCAAGCTTTTTAAGAAGTCCTGTCATATTAAGAAAAGCAATTTTGAGTAAGCTTTTCTCGCTTAAGGCTACACTGTCCATGGCAATTTTATAGCACTAAAACACTCTCTTTTAGGCCATTATATGACGCTATTTTATGCTAAGTTAAAGCCATACTGTCTAGCGTGTATACTTTGCTCCAAGTACTTAACTGAGGGAGCCCATTCCTTATAAGCCCGGTGACTTCCCTTGGGCTTCCTCGACATTAGTGTTTAAATAATAACAATTTGCATTTGTAGACTTTTTTTATGGCAAAACAATAAACTGAAACTGAAACTGAAAAATCAATTGAAGGTACATTTAACTTAGTATGAGACCTCGCCACAAAACATTTATTTTGCTATTAAATAATAGAAAGACCCTCACAACTTTAAAAGCAGTTGCAAAAAGAATTCCTTAGGAAAACAAAAACAAAAACAAAACAAAAACAAAAAAAACAAAACAAAACAAAACAAAAACAACAACAACAACAACAACAACAAAAACAAAAACAAAAACAAAAAACAAAACAAAACAGGCTTGAACGGGATTGGAACCCATAACTTCTGTGATACCGGTGCAAAATATAAAATGTATTTTCCGCTGGTATTCCAAGTAATTAGTTGCAGTTGTTTTCGTTTCACACCTGCCGCACCCACTATTGTGCATTCTGATTTACATGCATGTTCTGATTGGCCAAGTATTAGTATTTATATTCTCCGCTGTCTCCTGAGTACCATTCACGCTCGCGGTTCCATACAGTTTATTCATCTTCCTGGTTTGCGTTCTCCATTTTCGTGTGATGCCCAACGACCAGAAGCAGAGCGAAGGTTCGTCCGTTCCGGCTGAAGTAGGCCAAACGTCTTCAGGTGATAGTGGAGGCAACTCAGCAGCTGTTGATCAAGTTTTTTCCATGTTTAAGGATTTTCTTGAGAAAAAATTGGAAGATAAAGGAAAGCAAATCGAACAAAGGAGTAAGTTAGACAAAGAAGTTGTGCAGTTAAAGTTCAAGGGGAACCAGAAACAATTTGAACTTAATGCCGAATTGGATGCCATTATTGAAAGCATTGAAGTTGAAAGTAAAAGTATTGAGCCAAATTTATCCCAAATTAAGAAACTTTCCAAAGAAGGCAGGCAGCGTATTCGAAAGCGACAGAAGCTGATAAAAGTCGCGGACAAAAGTAGGGACGGCTGGCAGGTTGTAGCCGAGTACGAGTCAGACGAGCTTGCATCCGGCTCCGAAGATGAAAAGCGTCTTAAGAAGGCAAGAGAAGCGGCGAGCCGCAAGAGACGTCAAAAGGATCAACTCTCTAGTGATAGTGGAAAGAAAGCAAGAATTGCTTCTGGCGCTGATAATCAGCTTTTTCGTGGTAAGAAAAAGAGCCTTCTCTTTACTTTGTATATTCATGTGTTTTGGATCCGCTTGCGCATCCTACCATATTTCTTGTGTGATTTGTTTGTATTACGGGAATTTAAGGGTAAAATGATTTACGTTCGTTTGAGCGAAGCGAATTAGAACGTAAATGTATTTTCCGCTGGTATTCCAAGTAATTAGTTGCAGTTGTTTTCGTTTCACACCTGCCGCACCCACTATTGTGCATTCTGATTTACATGCATGTTCTGATTGGCCAAGTATTAGTATTTATATTCTCCGCTGTCTCCTGAGTACCATTCACGCTCGCGGTTCCATACAGTTTATTCATCTTCCTGGTTTGCGCCCCTCCCCCCCCCCCCCTCCGTTTACTACTGGTTTCGTCATTGCTTTTATTTTTAGGCCGTAGAGATGCTTCTGGGGACTTCTTCCGTTGTTTCAAATGCGGCAAATTCGGACACTGGGCCAAGGACTGTAGATCTGTGTTCTGGTCGGGAAGCTACCAGTCCTCTAGCTACAATGCTTGCCCTGGAATCTCTTACAACAAGCCGACCGCAGGCCAATCAACTCAACCGAAGCAATGAGGATGATTTGGCGCAGGTAGATCAAATTACACAGAATTACGAACTTGAAAGCGGGCGTTCTTTAGATTTGAAGAATAATTTAGGTTTCTGGAGATCTAGAAGTGCTCCGGATTTTATTCTGTCAATTATTGAAAACGGCTACAGGCTGCCTTTCATCAGTTTTCCATTGCCTGTAAAGCTTAGAAATAATAAGTCGGCTCGACTTCATGCTGCTTTTGTGGATCAAGCCGTTCTTGAGCTTGTTAACTCTGGTCGGGTGCGTATGGTTAAAGAACAGCCTTTAGTTGTAAACCCCTTGTCAGTTTCTATACAGCCATGCGGCAAGAGGTTTATTCTTGATTTGCGCCATGTCAATAAGTCATTAATTAAGCAAAGTGTTAAGTATGAGGACTGGAAAATTGCTATGGCTTATTTTGCGAAAGACGCGTACATGTTTTCTTTTGATTTAAAAAGCGGCTATCATCATATCGAGATTGCATAGGAACGCCAAATTTTTCTGGGGTTTTCATGGCGGGCACCTGATTCCGTTAACGAAGTATTTTATGTTTTCACTGTGCTCCCGTCCGGTCTCTCCTCAGCCCCTTACGTTTTCACTAAGGTTTTGAAGCCTTTAGAAAAGTATTGGAGAATTCAGGGTCTTTGTATGGCCATCTTCCTAGACGATGGTTGGGCGATTGTTCAGGATAAGGAAAGTTGTCGTGTTAAGGCCCTAGCTGTAAGGGGGGATTTGTATAACGCGGGTTTTGTTGTCAACGAAGAGAAATCTGTATGGGAACCTACCCAAGTATTGGATTGGTTAGGTATTACCTAGAATTCTGCACTAGGTACTTTAAAAATTGTTGAAAGAAGAATTATTAAGATCATCAATACAATTAAGCATATTATTGAAGCCGATCTGAAAGTGTCTGCGAGAGAGTTGGCCTCCTTCGAGGGGCAAATTATTTCTACCGGGCCTGTGGTTGGTAACATTGGTAGGATAATGACCAGACATTGTGTCTTGTCTACCTTGTGCAGAGACAACTGGGATTCTGTATTCCGTCTTGACGATTATTGCAAGGAAGAACTGTATTTTTGGAAGGTTAATATGGTTAATATCAATACTAGGTATTGCTTTGTAAGTAAAGATCCTAGTTATTTTGTATATTCAGATGCTAGTGCTACCGGGCGTGCAGCATTTATTGACTTTAACAATGATTTTGTGTGCCACAAAATGTGGTCGGAGAGCGAGACCGT
This sequence comes from Pavona decussata, assembly GCF_977016875.1. Taxonomy (NCBI): domain Eukaryota; kingdom Metazoa; phylum Cnidaria; class Anthozoa; order Scleractinia; family Agariciidae; genus Pavona; species Pavona decussata. The sequence continues at coordinate 124,017 of NW_028145772.1, read as the reverse complement.
TCAAAGTTCTTCGTGGAGGGAGTTGTCTGTTATTGGGTTTTCATTACAATCATTTGCTCCAGTGCTTGAGGGTTCACACGTTAAGTGGCTTACTGATAGCCAAGCAGCTGCTAAGATTGTTAAAGTGGGCAGCATGAAATTGGATTTGCCTTAAGATGGCCCGAAGGATTTTTGATATTTGTATTCGATCGGGGATTCATTTGGAAGTACAATGGATTCCTCGCACCTTGAATCAGCAAGCCGATTATATTAGTCGTTTAATCGACACTGATGATTGGCAAATTACTGAAGAATTTTTTCTTTTTCTCGATGCCCGGTGGGGGTCCCATAGCGTTGATTGTTTTGTTAATTATTATAATCATAAGCTCCCCAAATTCTTTTCGAGGTTTTGGAACCCCAATACTTCGGGTGTTGATTTTTTCTTTTAGTCTCTTCGAGGGGAAAATTGCCTAGTAGTTCCCCCAGTTGGTATCGTCCCACGCGTATTGCATTATTTGAAATCTCAGCAGGCCGTTGGTACGCTTGTTGTACCTCTTTGGCCTTCGGCTCATTTCTGGCCTTTAATTACACTTAAGTATAGTAGTTATCTTGTGGCCCACAGTATTCATATTGGGAAGGAGGTTCTAACCCACGGTAGGAACCCTAATTCGCTCTTAGGGTCTGATCTTTTCACAGGAAATATTATTGCCTTGAGATTGAAATTTACTGAGTAATCTGTTTGATGGTGTGTCTATAAGCCTAATCATTATATCCTTGTGGTGGCACTGGCCAAAACAATATATTGTTTATTTATGTGGCACTGGCTTAATTAATGGTTTATCATTTCTAATGGCACTGGCTTAAACAACGTATTGTTGTTTTATGTGGCACTGGCCTAGTCAATGAATTTTGTTTTATCGGGCACTGGCTCAAATAATTATGGTTTATCGTTTTATGTGGCACTGGCCCCATGATCGTTATTTATTTTCCTTTTGTTCGGTTATGAGCGGATGTTCTTTTTGCTCTTTTAGTGTATATGTTTTGTTCTTGTCTTTCCAGGTAATCTTGTCAAGTAAGTCCTGGAAAGGTTTTCAACAATTTTCCTCAGGCAACGTTTATCAGGTTTTAGAAGTTATGTTGAAGTCCAGGGCGGATACAACTTCTAAAGCCTACGTTCGCGTAATTAGGAAGTTTTTTGAGTGGTGTAAAAGTAAGCATTTCAACTTGCAGCTACCTTTTCCTCTTAGTGTTGTTTCTCTTTATTTATTTGAAGTTCAGCAGTCTTGCACCTCTAGTTCCTCAGTAATTTTAGCCCATGCCGCCCTTAAATGGCTTCATTCCTTTGTCCCTAGTTTGGATCGTAATCCTTTGGATAGTGACTCTTGCAGGAATATTGTCGAGTCTGCTAAACGCCAGAAATCACAGCCCGTTGTGAAAAAGAAGCCTATTACCACAGATATCATAAGGAGTATTTTAGATATCCATAATAAGAAAGACGCTTATTTAAAGAATCTTCGTATCGCCGCGTTATGCTCTTTAGCTTTTGCAGGATTTTTTCGTTATGACGAATTATGCAGTATCGCTCCTAAGCATATTGAATTTCACAGTAATTATATTAGAATTTTTGTACCTCGTAGTAAGACTGATGTGTATAGGCAAGGGAATTACGTCTTCATTAGCGCATCCAGGTCTAAGTACTGTCCTGTTAGTGTTTTACAAAGGTACTTAGATTTATCTGGTATTGACTTATGTAGTTCTCTCCCTTTATTTAGACCGCTTGTTTTTCACCGTAGTAGTTCTATCTATACCCTTAGAAGTGGTAAGATTTCTTATACTACTTGTAGAGATATCTTAAGGAATACCTTAAGTCAGCTGGGTTACAACCCTAATGATTATGGTCTTCATAGTTTAAGATCCGGTGGCATTACTTCTGCGGTACGTAATAGTTGTAACTCAATTCCAGAAAGGCTTCTTAAAATGCATGGTAGATGGCCTGGTGATCTGATTCGGCCAAGGATATGTATGTAGAAGAAAGCCTTGAAAGCAGATTACAAGTAACTAAGTGTTTAGGTTTGTAATGTATTATCGAACGTATATTTTTTAATGCATGCTTTTATTAAGAATTGTAAAAAAAAAAAAAAAAAAAAACAGTCTTGTGATTTTCCTGCAAGTTGTCTTGTATTAGTAACAAACAGTTTTGTAATTTTCTTATATTAGTATCTTGTATTAGTAGCTATTTATCTTATAATAAACTGTTTTGGATCCGCTTGCGCATCCTACCATATTTCTTGTGTGATTTGTTTGTATTACGGGAATTTAAGGGTAAAATGATCTACGTTCGTTTGAGCGAAGCGAATTAGAACGTAATATGAATATATGAAATATATATTTTACATATTCACATTTATTTATTCATCCTTCACGGTATACTACGAACTCACAATATTACCAGGTCCCAGTTTCAAAGCACAGTTGATAGAGCACTGCACCGGCATCGCAGAGGTCATGGGTTTGAATCCCGTTCAAGAATGAAGTTTTTCAGGCTTTCTTTCCGCCACCGCTTAAGTAACGTATATCACTTCGAGGGCCCTTCTTCTATCCAATCTTCCATCCGCAATTCAAATATATGTATGTCGATAGATGTTTTAGTGTGTAGCATTTGTGTATATTTTTACGATTAGGGGTAATTTCTTACACCTACAAATGGAAAGCTAAAAAAATAACCATTCTTATTTAATGTACTTACATTCTTTTCTCCCTTCGACTTTGAACATCACACACGACGAACTGTTGGCGGGAACGTTTATGTCTTGCTGGCTGCGACATTGCACCGCCATTCTAAAAATACGACCTGTGTTGTTTGCTAAAAATGTTTCACCAAGTTTGGACTGAAAGAGAGAACATGACAAACAGTAAATTTTACTTCTGTGATGGCAACTCTTTTAATTTTAGAGGTGCTTTAGTAAATTTTACATGGCAACAAGAAAAGGACTGATTACTTAACAAAAACAAATAATTTAAACAGGCGCAATACTCTAATGGAATTCACCTCCGAGTAGCGTTGTCCCCATAGTGCAAAATTCATTCCGACCTTTGATGCTAACGCAGATTTACTCAATCTTATTAAGAAACTGAAAACAGGGAGAGCAGATATAGGTTAAACATAGTCACGTGGTCATTTCTGCCGTTTTCCGTTTGTCGTAAATGCAGTTCTAAATTTCTCTAATGTTATACAACATTTGCTGTATGAATATGTTGGACGAGCGGCCAAACGTCTCTTTAGATCATTACAACATTCACCCAACAAAAATATGTTGATCAACCATCATGTAATATGGGGTACTTTAGAAACGTTCTAACATTCCTGAATTAACCAACAAATGTTGTATTATACAGCAGTGTTTTTCAGAACGTTTAGCGGCAGCTTTACGTTTTATGTCGTTTAAAGCGGGAACCATCGGTTAGCTAGTTAAAAGAAGGAATTGATAACGAAGATTTACAGCTGTAAATTAATACAAATGAGCCTTATTTACATGTTTATGCCCATTCACTGTATTTTCAGGGTACCTATCGAGAACATTTAAGAAAAGTACCTCAAACAAACGTTGTCTCTTTGTTCCTTGATCGTTTTGTGGCTTTGTTAAAGGTTTATTGGTGTTCATATAAGCTACGAAATTCTGCCCTGTTTGGATTCTATAACCAAAAATGTAACTCGCAGGAAGCCTTAAGGAACGGAATACAGTATTCTCACCGAAAGTGCTAGCTGCACTAATTTAGCAGTTCAAATGACATTTTGTCCCACTGTAAAAGAAAAGGAATTATTTTTGTCGCTCTACGAATAAAAGTTTGAGGTGACGTGAGGGCCTTCTAGTTAGAATCTGAGGCGGGTAAGATCTACCCAACAGATATTCAACAGAAAGGAACCATTGGATGCCTCTGATACACAGGTCACCTACCCGAACATAAAGACGGTTTGTTGACCAACCCGGAGTAGCCGCTAAACTTTCATTCGCGAATTGTGATGGTATCTCTTTCCAGGAGCCGTCGCAAGCAAGGTACTGCACGTAAAGTTTGTTTCCATAGTATAAGCTGCAGGTCTGATTGGCGGGGACTTTTACAGTCTTTTGATGAATTCCAGATGATGGAAAAAATTTTAACAAACCGTCAACTGTCTCGTCGGAAAAAAGTGAATCGCATCCTGATAAACAACAAAATCAACAAAGTATTACTATTATTATTATTATTATTATTATTATTATTATTATTATTGTTATTATTATTATTATTAGCCCTGGTGATACGGTGCGGCAAGTCATGGGAAATCTGCAATGCTGTGATGAGTTGCGACTGTAATTGGCCAAAGCTTCCGATGGGACGACTTTCGCTTTCTTTAAAGGGTCATTGTCAGGGGAACGACTTGGTTAAAAGAACACAAAATTATTGACAAATAACCTATGCCCAAACAAAGAATTGCTCTTGAAGCAGAGTAAGCGATTTCTCCAAGAAATAACTAGTCTCTTTCGCAGCCGTTGTTTAAGCTCGTCACGCAAAGCACTCCCTTTCGTGGGGTAGGGGGCGCGTTGCGTAACGAGCCCATGCAACGGCTGCGAAGGAGACTAAGAAATAACAAGCTTTCACCAATTTTTAACAGTTTCCCCAAAGGAAGAAGTAACAGTTTTTTTTTCCAGTGGCAATCCATCTCAGCCACATGCAGCCAAAGATAATTTTTAAATACCTCTCAAGAAACAAGACGTATTCCTCCACAGCTTTCATCTAATTGGCGGGCCTTAAAACTCCAAACTCAAGCACACTGGTCATACTAACAATACTTATTAAAAACTGGATCACTGAATAATGTAATTTCGGACTGGGGGTTTGATTAGAGTTGCGGCGATGGGATGTCATTATACCACACGCAAGAAATAACGGGTATTAAATCGTCATCTGGTGCTTATGGTAAATATCAAGTCAGCAGGATGTAGCAGTATTCCATGGTTGTGTTTTTCATAAAAATATTTATTCGAATCTCACTTGTTGAATATTGGATGATTATACCTATTATCTCATATCCAACGCGCGCTAGTTTAATAATTGTTCAATAGACAAATGATAACCATACCTGACAATCGGCGTGCGTCGGCAACCTTCGAACAAGAAATGCTGGGTTCAAAGAAAGTGTATCTTCCTCCAGGCTTTCCACAATGGCACCAGCAACCCCCGAGCAACGCAGCACTATATTTAATACATGCAGGAGTGAAACCAGTCGACTCACTTCCAGGACACTCGGCGGTGTCTCTCTGCAGGAGAAAGTCATCATTGGGATGGCCTTTTTCTCGAACGATTCGTATGCTTACCGCCTGTACCACCAAACCCGTGTAAGAGAGGAATAACATAACAGTAAAAATAGAAGCCATAGCTAGGAATTCAAATTCCAGTATTCGTTACTACGAAGCAATAGAGGTAATCTTTTCAACCAAGCCTAATAATATACCAAATGAATCATACAACGGTTCCTTTGCTGGAAAATATTTGGTATCGTATCCACTAAGCACAAGTCTAGTTGATTTAACCCTGAAACACATCCACACGGAGAAGTTCAATACCCTGAATGAAGTAATGAGTGGACTTCAAGAATGCTATCCATTCCATCTCATATTCGTTCCACGGGAACAACACCAACCAAAACAATATCAGCTGAAGATATTGAGCCAGAAAGAAGGTACAAATACTTTGTGTTATTGGCAGTTAGTCAGGTATAGGCCATGCGGTCTTACATTGCCGGGCGTATATCGAAATTTATTTTACTGATCATTTGATCGATGAAGGTACGGCATGAGACGTACGTGCTCAGGCTTCGTTCTACAGCAAAATATTCAATAGTAATATATATTTGATTTAAGTTTAGGAGTGAAATATTTATTTTAAACGTCAAGGAAAGGAAGAAAATATAATATGCGAGAATTGAAAACGTTTTTCCGATTTTTTAACCTCTTGATATTGACTTCAATTTCAACTTGAAATAATACCGTGGGAGTAAGTATATATTTTTTTAAATTATGCAAGATTCCTACTTCCTGATGAGCTTCCAGTGAAATACTTCCGATGATCAATCCACTTTGTGGTGATGAGCAAGATATTGATCACCAAAGTAAACTTTTTGTTCGCACGAAATTCAATTTAACTACGGATACAACAGCTAACTGGACATGTTACACTGACGGAGAACCGACCGGAAAACGGCAACAAACATTGGAAGAACAAATGCTTGGCCTATCAGCTCAGTGAAAACTGGTTGTCTAACTTTTGCGCTAGCTAAAACTTTGTTCAATACAAGAACGTCCATGTGTTCATCCTATTAGGTAAATGTTACAAATGAAAAACAAAGAAATCGTGAATGCTGTTTCTTCTCCCACACAGGTAACTTCATCATGTTCTAATTACAATCGTGTTCAAATGCCACAACTGGACAGATTTTACTCCTTAAACTTTGCGAATATCATGAGAGGTTAAAGATGCAACTATCTGAGGATAACATTATTGTATTTCAAGTGGATAAACATAAAATATAATTAAAGAATAATCGCATTATAATATGTATTATTATTATTAGCATTAACTTTTATTTGAGGGTTAAACGTGAGAAGATAATTTTATCAGACAATGATATTTTTGGTTTCGCGGGCGACGTTTCTAGGCTGTTGAAAGCAGCTGCTTCACTCCAGATCGAGTATGCCACAAACCATTTCCTTTTCCAAATCCCCATTTGGTAATTAAAGATTTTGGTTGAAAATTTTTGTCGCCTGTCTCATACTCTAGTGAAAAATACAACCTGCACCTTTTTGCATTTCTATCACACAAAGCAAAAGTCTCAATTCCACCCCTTATGGTCAAATGTGAGAAGACATGTGACACGTCACAAGTTGAATGAGCAAAAGTAAAAGAAATGAATGGCAAGTCTGTTGGGTAAATGTAGCAATAGAGTCTTTATGCAATAGCTTAGTAGTGCAGACAGGTTTAATTAATTAGCATTTAGATTCCATAAGGGATGGCAAGTAAACATCTGGTATCTCATAACAAATTCACAAATTGTTTTTGTCGGTTTACCTATATTGTTTAACAATAAATTAATGAGTATTGCTATTACTTAGATAATTGACTCCGCTAAACCCGCCCAAGCTGACAAGAAAACATGTTTACTACATCTCAGTAAATAGCAGAGTACTCCTTAAGGGTGTTTTGGAGTTGGGGTCTCTGCTTCTTTTTTTTGCGTTTTATTGCTTATCGTCAATAGTAGAGAAATGAGCGTTCTGGCTTAAGGACACAGGGACACAGTGCCAACACAATAGCCAGGGGATTAACGTCATCAATATTGATGACATCATCATCTAAAAATAGAATGAATGTTCTGAGGAGGGTACGCAGGGACATAGTGACGTGACAATAGCTCGGGGATTAACCCCACGATAACATCATAGTTTAAAATAGATTAAAATGATGTCATAGACTTATTTTTAACCACAGCGGTCTACAGATTTTTTATTATAAAGAGAACATTTTAAGGATAAAACAGTATCTTGAATTTGGAGTCAGTTAGTGTTTATCATTGTTCGACTTAACATGTGGGCGAAATTACCGGTTTGACAGGTTTTTGAAGTTTTTTTTTGAATGCATGATGTCATATAGTATATTACATACATACTTTAATGTACAGCTTCCCTTGGGGGGCTCTTCTGTCATACATGAAAATAAGAATAATAATAATAACAATAATGAAAACTATTTACATTTAGATGATAATATATAGAGAAAGAAAAAAATACGATAATAAAACAACGATGAATTGTAAAGATTCTTAAAAAGTCTCTTTTTTAGAAACGCTAGGTTTTCCCGTGTTTCTGATTTGCTTCGATAAATGATTGTAGATTGTTTTCCTCCACCGAAGGTGAAAGCCCTTTGGCCTTTCGCAAGCCTACACTTGGGCAGTGTGAGGTCATTATTTTGCCTGGTGTTCCTTTGGTGAATTTTTGAACGGTGTTGAAATCATTCTCGAAGATAACCGGGAGTTAGGTTGTTCATGCATTTGTATACAGTAGTCTATTTTCATTGTCCGTAAGCGTATGAAAAAGCGATTACTGCCAAGCATATTATTCACGAATTGTGAGTTTCCAGTAGTAATCATACATTTTCAGTGATTCTATTTTGGATGAATTTGATCGAGATTATGTGATTTTGTTGGTTATAAAAGATGAAATCAGACATCAGACATCAGACGGGTGTTTCGATTCACGCACCGTTACTTAAGCTATTATGTTAATTAAGTTGAGCTTTGTCGGAGATTAAACAGTAAAAACAGTCTTTTGTTGTCATTGTTTATCACATTGCTCCGAATAAGAATATAATTACGGTTGATCGATTCCTGGCTGCTTAAATTAATTTGCATGTTATGTTTGGCGCGCTATGAAAAAATAAAACACGCTCAGAATTTACTGGAAATTCTTTATTTAAATCGTTCAACAATTCAAGTACAAAGCAAAGTTCTTATGACAGCGTTAATCATCTTTATCCTCTTCATTGCTAGGGGGGTAGAATCTCATTTTTGATGTCCTTTCATCCATGTCGCCACAATTTAATTAAAATTCCTCCTCTTGAGAAGCCTTATATGGATGATTTCTGTTAGTTCGCCGGGATCTTCTTAAAGGACGATCAACGTCATCCAGGTAGTTTTTAAACCGAATCCGAGGTAGTTTTTTTCTTTTTTGTGTAGGTGAGGGTACTGTGGGAGGGGGTGTAAAGATGGACGAGGGAAGTGACGCTTCCGCGGGCGTCGCTTGTGTTGCGATTGGTTCTTGGGCAGCGGTCGCCTGTATAACCGTGGGCGTTTGGACAGCGGCTGCCTGTAGAGTCACTGGTTCTTGATCTGGCATACGATTGCTAGAAATTTGCCTCTGTTCTTCAGAGTAGCGTGGATTTGATTCTTTGAGTCTGGAATTCAACTGTTGTTTAAACGTCAAATACTTGTTTTGCAGCTGCATGTAATGCTTTGCTCTTTCGTCATCTCCAAGGTCTGATCGTGAGAGAAAGCCATCCATTGAATCTTGTAATTTCTGCATTACTGGAACTACTGGGGGAGTCATTACGTTCCTATTGTTTGAGGTACTGTAGTAGTTCCTGCGAGATATCGTCCGGTACCTCTACGTTATCAAATCGTTCTTCGCCAGGTAGAACGTTCGTTCGCAATCTACAGTTGTCTATAGTGGTGGTTTTAAGATCAACTAGGAGACAACCAAAATGCCTCTGTACGGCCTGCTCATAGTGATTAATAAAGAAATCGGTGTGCCTAGGATACCTTTGCTTAGCCAGGGTCAGAACTTGAAGTTTATCTCGGGGGTTCTTGAAAAGGACTAAGTAGTGACTGTTTAAGCTGATACTTCGACTGCCTTTTCCTTGATTAAATAAGTTATGCACGATGTAAATCATGCTTAGGTAGCGATGATGGGATCCTCTTGTAAACAGGTTGACGATTCGCTTGTCTTCACCGGCATCAGCCATCTGATCATCGATCACCATTAAGTTGCGTTGGCGGATATCAAAATAGGAGTCATGCTCTAGATTGGAAGGAATACCTCTGCAAACTCTATGTTTTGTATTGTTGCCATCAATTCTTGATAAGCGGGCTGCCACTGCGAATAACACCAAACAATCCTCTGTGGTGGTAGCTTGATTGCTCTTTGATCCTGTTGCAACAAAGATTTTACCCAGACGGTCTTTCCTGATCCGGTCATGCCAGCAACCATACAAGTAAATGGATGTACAAATTGAAACCGCTGACACTTTTCTACAGAAAACGGTGTAGCTCTTAAGGCAGTGAAACTCGGCGATTCACTGTGTTTCCGGCTCATGTGTCTTTGCATGTTATCTTTCCTTGAAAAATCATTTTTACAAACAGGACAGGACCAACTCATGTCAACTCAGTGAAGACTTAACGTGCACTGAAAAAACGTCGAATGTCTCACATTCAAATAGAATTAGGCCCTATTGTCTCCCTACCCTCTCCTCCAACTCCCCCTCCCACTCCTCATTTCTAATGTTTTTCCTCCTCCTCCACCTCCTCCTCCTCCTCCTCATTTCTATTGTTTTCTCTCCTCCTCCACCTCCTCCTCCTCCCCCTCCTTTCTATTGTTTTCCCTCCTCCTCCACCTCCTCCTCCTCCTCCTTCTCCTCCTCCTCCTCAATTCTGTTGTTTTCCCTCCTCCTCCTTATTTCTAGTGTTTTCCCCCACACCCTACACAATAAAAGGGGAAACTTAATTTCTTAAACTCATTCCATGATCATGTCTCGCGTTGTAAAGAACAACCGAGGTTCCCTTCAGCTTCTTTCTGATTGCCCTTCCAAGCAGCGTCAGTTTCTCTTGAGAACAGCTACTCCACAACGGTTGCATGCGTTATTGCAAGTTATTCATAATGTACTTACAGAAAACATACCAGTGTCTCAAGAAGTTAGGGCCATATTGCGTTCGCATAAGGATGCTCTTCTAAATCTTGCTCAGCGAAATGTTCCTTACAAGACAAAGAAACGCATCCTTGTGCAAGAGGGCAGTGGGTTCATACAAGAATTACTGACCCCTGCAATTAGTAGCTTGGGATATCTTATGTTATAAAAGAGACCGTGGATTCTGAAATTTGGTCATTTGTGCCTCTATTTTAACGAGTGCTGGTCGATATGAAGAGAAAGATGGATTGGGATAAAGAGAAGGAAAGTGAAATGGAGGATTACTCAACCTCTGATGAGGAAAGTGACGATGAAGAACCCCGGATAAAAGATAAACAACCTTTCCAACGCCGTTTCCAGAATGCACGCTTCTGAACTATTGCATAGTACGGCTGCTTCTAAAAATATCTTGTTTTGGACACCTAGTGGACTGCTTCTCCGAAACCAGCGCACAATACCAGTAACAAACATCTCAGAGCTGGTCGAGTATGTGTTACTCCCTCATAACGAAGATGTCGCCAAAGCCCGTGCGCTCAATACTTTCCTAGATGGACTGGCAGAGCTTGGATTGAATAAGCGACTGATCAAAAATAAAAAACTTCTAAGCGATTTGTTAGAAAACGAAAGAGGATACCAGGATAAAAAGGAAGAATCAGGTAATGAGGCTAATGATGAAAACTTGTCGGACAGCAGTGAAGAGGAGGAAACCAGTTCTGAAAATAGTCAACCTGAAGAGTCTCATAACAGCGACCTGGAAAGTGATTGGGAAGAAGAGGCCGAGAATAGTAGCGACTCAGTTGAAAATTCAACGATAACTCAGGCAAAAGTTCATGATCCTTGCCGACACTGCAACAGTTCACATGGATATAATACCGTAGTCATGAAATGTCCTAAGTGCTTTTGGGAAGATAACTGTAAAGTTTGCCCTATATGTGATCACAAAATTCCTCTTGAACGAAAGCGTACCAAGGAATCTCTCCGTCGATGTTATGATTGTGGAGCGATCACACACATGGATGAAAGGACATCAAAAATGACATTCTATCCCCCTAGCGATGAAGAGGATAAAGATGATTAACGCTGTCATAAGAACTTTGCTTTGTACTTGAATTGTTGAACGATTTAAATAAAGAATTTCCAGTAAATTCTGAGCGTGTTTTATTTTTTCAGTGCGCGCCAAACATAATATGCAAATTAATTTAAGCAGCCAGGAATCGATCAACCGTAATTATATTCTTATTCGGAGCAATGTGATAAACAATGACAACAAAAGACTGTTTTTACTGTTTAATCTCCGACAAAGCTCAACTTAATTAACATAATAGCTTAAGTAACGGTGCGTGAATCGAAACACCCGTCTGATGTCTGATGTCTGATTTCATCTTTTATAACCAACAAAATCACATAATCTCGATCAAATTCATCCAAAATAGAATCACTGAAAATGTATGATTACTACTGGAAACTCACAATTCGTGAATAATATGCTTGGCAGTAATCGCTTTTTCATACGCTTACGGACAATGAAAGTAGACTACTGTATACAAATGCATGAACAACCTAACTCCCGGTTATCTTCGAGAATGATTTCAACACCGTTCAAAAATTCACCAAAGGAACACCAGGCAAAATAATGACCTCACACTGCCCAAGTGTAGGCTTGCGAAAGGCCAAAGGGCTTTCACCTTCGGTGGAGGAAAACAATCTACAATCATTTATCGAAGCAAATCAGAAACACGGGAAAACCTAGCGTTTCTAAAAAAGAGACTTTTTAAGAATCTTTACAATTCATCGTTGTTTTATTATCATATTTTTTTCTTTCTCTCTATATTATCATCTAAATGTAAATAGTTTTCATTATTGTTATTATTATTATTATTATTTTTATTTTCATGTATGACGGAAGAGCCCCCCAAGGGAAGCTATACAATAAAGTATGTATGTAATATACTATATGACATCATGCGTTCAAAAATAACTTCAAAAACCTGTCAAACCGGTAATTTCGCCCACATGTTAAGTCGAACAATGATAAACACTAACTGACTCCAAATTCAAGATACTGTTTTATCCTTAAAATGTTCTCTTTATAATAAAAAATCTGCAGACCGCTGTGGTTAAAAATAAGTCTATGACATCATTTTAATCCATTTTAAACTATGATGTTATCGTGGGGTTAATCCCCGAGCTATTGTCACGTCACTATGTCCCTGTGTCCCCTCCTCAGAACATTCATTCTATTTTTAGATGATGATGTCATCAATATTGATGACGTTAATCCCCTGGCTATTGTGTTGGCACTGTGTCCCTGTGTCCCTGAGCCAGAACGCTCATTTCTCCACTACTATCGTCTTCGTTGTTTCTCGCATAAGGTTACAGTCAGTCACAATCTGTTGTAGCTTTCAACAAGAGAGGAAGAATGTCTTATCTTCAATGTGTCTGAAGTAAAGGGGAAATATTAAGTTCCAACACAAGCTGCATACTATACAGTTGGATGCCATGCAATAATTACCTTCCTACGATAAGGTATTAGAATTACCACAATATGACCTTTACATTTTTTATTTTTCTTAACAAAGGCATTTTGAGGGATTATGTCGAATTGGAGAGAAGGCTTAACAATGGAGGCAGTTTATGTATGAAGTTCGAGGTGTTAGGAAATAGAATAAGACTCAAGTGTTTGATACAGCTGCCTAAACCATTAATAACTCTTGGATAAATTCAAGGTAAAAATTACCCAATTTATGATAATTAAGATAAATTTCCAAACCTCCTTCATGGTACTGATTTCCTTTGTTTTGTCTTCAATCATTAAACAGTTTTCAAGGGACCACTTCATATTTTGTTACCACAACTTTTTAAATTGATTTTTGATGTGTTCTCAGTTTGTTGTTTAAAAGATAAAGAATGTTAACTTACCTTACACAACATCCCGTTTTCATCATGTTCCTTGGCTTTCAAAGGCATTCAGAGTCAATGTTAAAAACTGATTTGTCTCGACATTTTCAGTGTCAGTACAAGAGGATCGTTCGTAAGCAATCGATACTTATAGCAACGATAGGGACACAACGTCTTAGTTTCAATGAGATTACCCATTTGCTCAAAATCGCTGTCAAAGCAGGCCGGCACATTGTTTTCGTTTGCATAAGACCTTCGAGCAAAGATACCGTTAGTGTTTGAAAAGTAAAAACGAACACTTTATCGAATACAACAGCAAGTTACGGTTCAGTCGACGTGTTTGTTTAGCTAAAAGAATCCGGCTGTGGAAATTCAAAGCTGGGTCAACTCGCCAGGTGGGCGCCAGGTACGCTGGGGGTACAACAGCAGTTCTTATTTGAGAAAAAAATCTCCAGTTTATTCTTCTAATTCATTGACTGAACTGAACGGGTCACTCACACAAAAAAGCACGCTGCAATGACTACTTTATAGACGAATATATGATGACATCAATTACATACCTCGCTAGAAGTTTGAGAAGCCATTCCCGTAGTTTCTTCTGTAGGAGTAGTTTGTGAAGGAAGAGCTACTGTTGTCGAGGTTAGATTCTTGATGAAAAAAAGAATATACATATTGATCTCAATTGCAAAATTGACTGCTCGAGAAAACGGTCTTTGGTTGCATTCTTTGCCGCAGAAAATTCAGTTTTATTCTTGACCTTTAAACGTTCCGTTAAATAAACACGATTTTTGTCAAGGAAGATACAAATGTTTAAACGGTTGTTGTCCGGGTCGGTTGTTTAGAATCAAGCCTGACAATCTTCAAGTGAATCTTTAGCATTCATTTCTAGTATCTGCTTAGTTTATAGACAATGATTCCAGGCACGGTTGAAACTAACTGCACCATACAAAAGAAGAGCATAGAACCGTCTGCTATGGAGAAGATAGAGGATGACATTACTTCCTCACCTTAGAAGACGTTCCCGTCTGTTTTTTTGCAGGAGTTCTCAGGGGAGGAAGCGTTCCCGTTGTTAAGATGATGGCACCTGCAGATGGTTGTGGCAAAGTTGCTGAAGGTTCAGAAGGATTCTGCTGAGGAACCGGACCTTAAAAACAGATAGGTGAGGGTTTTAAATGGCAACTGCTCCTTGTTTACGGTGTCTTTTATTTGGTCTACCTCGATCCAAAACATACGCGCTAGACAGTCATGCTCTCGCGCCTTTAAACATTTCGTTTACGATAAAGCAAGCAAGCTTTTTAAGAAGTCCTGTCATATTTAAGGAAAGCAAAATTGAGTTAGGTTTTCTCGCATAAGGCCACACTATCCGTGTCAATTTTATAACATTAAATCACTCTCTTTTAGGCCATTCTATGACGCTATTTTATGCTAAGTTGAAGCCATCAATTGAAAGTTCATTTAACGTAGTATAAGACCTCGGCACAAAACATTTATTATGCTATTTAATACAAGAAAGACCCTCACAACTTTAAAAGCACTTTCAAAAAGAATACCTTAAGTTTATAAAAACAAACAAACAAACAAACAAACAAACAAACAAACAAACAATCAAAAAAACCCAAATAAACAACAACAACAACAACAACAACAACAACAGCAAAAAAAAAAAAAAAAAAAAAAAAAAAAAAAAAAAAACAGGCTTGAACGGGATTGGAAGTGATCACTTCTGTGATACCGGTGCAGTGCTCTACCAACTGAGGTATCATGCCAACTGAGTTGGGTCATATTGTGAGCTTGCAATACACCCGTGAAGGTTATATGAGGGTGAATAGAAATAAATATGAAAATACGAAATGTATATTTCATATATTCACATTCATTTATTCATCCTTCACGGTATATTACGAACTCACATGACCAGCTCCCAGTTGGTTTAATAGCTCAGTTTGTAGACCCTTGCACCGGCATCGCAGAGGTCATGGTTTGAGTTTTTTCAGGTTTTTCATGTACTTACAATCTTTTCTTCCTTGGACCTTGAACATCACACACGAAGAGCTGTTGGAAGGGACGTTTACTTCTTGCAGGCGGCGACATTGCACGGCTATTCGAAAGATGCGACCTGTGTTGTTTGCCAAGAATGTTGCGCCAAGTTTGGACTGAAAGAAAAAACAGGACAAACAGGGAACGCGATGAGGTGAAGAAACTCGAAACAAGTGGAATAGTTCAGTAAATTTTACTTCTGTAACGGCAACTCTTTTAATTTTAACTCGTCATATAATATAGGGGTACTAAACTTTCTAACATTGCTGATCTTTCTATGGCCTTGTTAAACGTTTATTGGTGTAAGCTAAAAAAGTCTGTCCTGTTAGGATTCTTTGAACGAAAATTTAAGTCGCAGAAAGTCTTCATGAAAGGAACACAGTATTACACTCCGGGTTCTCGAGAATTGGGCCACCGAAAATGCCAGCTGATCTTATTTAGCAGTTTAAATGACATTTTGTCCCTCCGAAGAGGAAAGAAATTTTTTTGTAGTTCAACAAATGAAAGTTTGAGGTGACTTGAGGGCCTTCTAGCTTGAGTCTGAGGCGGCTAAGATTTACGCAACAGATATTCTACAGAAAGGAATCATTGGATGCCTCTGATACACTGTTCACCTACCCTTACATGAAGTCGGTTTGTTGACCAACCAGGAGTAGCCTCCAAACTGTCAATCGCGAATTGTGATGGTATCTCTTTCCAGGTGCCGTCGCAAGCAAGGTACTGAACGTAAATTTTGCCTGCATAGTATAAGCTGCAGGTCTTATTGGCGGGGACGTTGACTGTTTTTTGGTGTATTCCAGACGATGGAAAAAATCTTAATAGGTCGTCTACTGTCTCGTTGGTAAAAAGTGAATCGCATCCTGATAAACAACAAAATCAACAAAGCATTATTATTATTATTATTATTATTATTATTATTATTATTATTATTATTATTATTATTATTATCATTATTATCATTATTATTATTAATATAGCCCTGGTGATACGGTGCGGCGAGTAATGGGAAATCTGCAATGCTGTGACGAGTTGCGACTGCAATTGGCCAGAGCTTCCGATGTGACGACTTTCACTTCCTTTTAGGGTCATTGTCACGGGGAACGTTGTCGTGTTTTGGTTAAAAAAACACAAATTATTGACAAATACCTTTGTTAAAACATAGGCTTGCTCTTAAAGCAAAGTAAATGATTTTTTCCAAGCAATAACTAGTCTACTTGGGCTCGTCACGCAACGCGCTGCCTACCAGAGGGAGTGCGTTGCGTGACGAGCCCATAGGAGACTAAGAAATGACAACCTATCACCCATTTTTAAAATTTTCCCCCATGGGATGAAGTAACAAGCTGTTTTTAGTTGCTGCAGCCAAAGATAACTTTTAAATACCTCTCAAGAAGCAGCGCCACAGCTTTCATCTAATTGGCGACCCCATACAACAGTGATGGAACTTACTATAACAATACTTATTAAAAACTGAATCATTCACTATTGTAATTAAGACCGGAGGTTTGATTAGCGTTGCGGCCATGGGATGTCATTATACCACGCGCAAGAAATAACGGGCATTAATCGTCATCTGGTGCTTACGGCAAAAATGAAGTCAGCAAGATGTAGCAGTATTCCATGGTTGTGTTGCATAAAAATATTTATTCGAATCGCACTTGTTGAATATTGGATGATTATACCTATTATCTCATATCCAACGCGCGCCAGTTTAATAATTGTTCAATAGACAAATGACGACCATACCTGACAATCGGCGTGCGTCGGCAACTTTAACACAGGTATTGCTGGGTTCAAAGAAAGTGTATTTTCCTGCAGGTCTTCCACATTGACACCAACAACCCCCGAGCAACGCAGCACTATATTTAGCACAGTCGGGAGTGTGGCCAACCCCCCGTCTAGGACACTCGCTGGTGTCTCTCTGCAGGAGAATGTCATCATTGGGATGGTTGGTTTCTCGAGCGATTTGCATGTCTGCTGCCTGTACCACTAAACCCGCATGAGGGAGGAACATTATAAAAGTAAAAAAGGAAGCCATTGCTAGGAAATTCAAATTCCAGTAGTCGTTACTACCAAGCAATAGAGGTAATCTTTTCAAGCAAGCCTGATCATATACCAAATGAATCATACAACGGTTCCCTTGCTGGAAAATATTTGATATCGTATCCACTAAGCACAATTCTAGTTGATTTAATCCTGCAACACATCCAAACGGAGAATTTTAGTTTCATTCCCTGAATGAAGTATTGAGTGGACTTCAAGAATGCGATACATTCTAACTCATCTTCATTCCACGGGAACAACACCAGCCAAGACAATATCAGCTGAGGATATTGAGCCAGAAGGAAGAACAATTACTGTGTGTTATTGGCAGTAAGTCAGGTTTAGGCCATGCGGTCATACATTCCCGGGCGTATATCGAAATTTATTTTATCATTCAATCGATGAAGGTATGGCATGAGACGAACGCGCTTAGGCTTCGTTCTATGTATATCAATATTCAATATTAATATATATTTGATTTAAATTTAGGAGTGAAATATTTATTTTAAATGTCAAGGAAGGAAAGAAAATATAATATGCGAGAATTGAAAACCTTTTTTCCGATTTTTGAACCTCTTGATATTGACTTCCATTTCCACTTGAAATTATACCGTGGGAATTCGGAGTAGGTATTTGTAAAAATTATACAAGAGTAGAATTCCTGGTTCCTGATCAGCCGCTAGTGAAACATTTTTCCGCTGATCAATCCACTTTGTGGTGACGATCAAGATATTGATCACCAAAGTAAACTCCTTGTTTGCACGAATTTCAATTTAACGACGGATAATACAGTTAACTGGACATGTTACACTGACGGAGAACCGACCGGAAAACGGCAACAAACAACGGAAGAACAAATGCTCGGCCTATCAGCTGAAACCTGGTTGTCTAACTTTTGTGTTAGCTAAAACTTGCTTCAAACAAGGACGTCCATGTGTGCATGCTATTAGGTACCGGTAAACTAAATGTACATATGTTAATCGTGAAGTTGAAATGTTACAAATGAAAAACAAAGAAATCGTGAATGCTGTTCTCCCACACAGGTAACTTCATCATGTTCTAATTACAATCGTGTTCAAATGCCACAACTGGACAGATCATACTCCTTAAACTTCACGAATATCATGAGAGGTAAAAGATTCAACAATCTAAGGATAAAATTATTATACTTCAAGTGGATAAAACATAAAATGTAATTAAAGAATAATGGAATTTTAGTACGTATTATGATTATGATTATTATGATTATTATTATTATTCATTTTTAATTGAGCGTTAAACGTAAGAAGACAATTTTATCAAAACAATGATATTTTTGGTTTCGCGGGCGAGGTTTCCAGGCTGTTGAAAGCGGATGGTTCACTCCAGGTCAAGTAGACCACAAATCATTTCCTTTTCTAAATCCCCATTTAATAATTAAAGATTTTGTCTCATCTGTCTCATACTCTAGTGTATTATACAACCTGTAACTTTTGCACTTTTAGCACACAAAGCGAAACCGTCCTCCCCTTATCGTCGAATGCGGCAAAAAGTTGAATAAGCAAAAGTAAAAGATATGAATGACAAGACTGCTGGGTAAATCTAGCAATAGATCCTTTATGCAGTAGTTTGGTGGTGCAGACAGGTTTCAATAAGTATTCAGATTTCATAAAGGATAGCAAATACACATCTGGTATCTCATAACAAATTCACAAATTGTTTTTGTCGGTTTACCTATATTGCTTAACAACCGAGTAATGAGTATTGCTATTAATTCTAATTATAGTCGGAACTTAGATAATTGACTCCGCCAAACCCCAAGCTGACAGGAAAACATGTTTACTACATCTCAGTAAATAACAGAGTACCCCTTAAGGGTGTTTTGGAGTTGGGGTCTCTGATTTTTTTTACTTTTTATTGCTTAGCGTCTTCGTTGTTTCTGGCATAAAGTTGCAGTCAGTCACAATTTGTTGTAGCTTTCAAGAAGAGAGGAAGGATGTCTTATCTTAGATGTTTTTCAAAGAAAGAGGAAATATTTAGTGCCAACACAAATGAAATACATATACAGTTGCAGGCTATGCAATAATTACCCTCCTGTGATTAACAATAAGATATTAGAATTATGACAGTATTACCTTTGTTTTTTTTTTTTTTTATTTTTCTTAACAAAGGCATTTTGAGGGATGATGCCGAATTGGAAAGAAGACTTAACAATGGAGGCAGTGTAGGTATGAATTGAGACATTGAGGTTAAAATTCTAACATCATTAAGGACCACATCAATCATGACAAAGGTGCAGATCAACAGTTCTTTCTCTTTTTGTTGTACGGATACAGCAGTGATATCAGATTTATTTATATCTAATCAGCACAAGGATGTAGATCCCAAAAGAACCAAGGAAGTTTGATTAGGCAGTATAAATATCATACCACTAAATATCAATAGGCATTGAAGAACATGAAAAACCAAGGCCTTTTTTTCCACTTTTCAGGCTCAGTTTTAATCAAGCTTAACCTGAAAAAATTAAAAACATGTTCAGGACCTTACCCAGTGAATTAAGTAGTATTTTAAACGGACGTTTCCATTTGTAATATCACTTCAAAATCACTTTAAATTTTTGTAATACCACATAAATACCGAGAATCGAACCAAAAGTCTCACTCATTTGAGATTATTGTACAGGCATGTGCTCCATGTAAATTTATGTTTAATTCCATCATTGTGTGTCTTTTGTCAGCTATTTAACTTTGTGCAGTGCATGGAACTTTCTAGCCACCTATTGAAATTGAATGTTGAAGTGGCCACTTGACAGATAAAAGGAACGACCCAGTATGTTATCGTTCATTGATTGAGGATGGTGTTAGAACCGAAAATGTCCCCCAATCATTTCACTGTGGAAAAAAAAATAGTGCATAGAAAGAAGTGCTTGAAAGACAGCAGGAAAAATTTCCCTGTATTTCATTTGATGTGCACATATTTCACAGGGTTGCTCCAGCAGTGAAAAGTGAAAAGACAGAAAAGCAGCTTCTCTATCTGAGAAAGTATGAAGGAAACCATGATCACTTGTTACTTGCTAACATGGCATGAGCATTTACGTACAGCAAATTCAGGAATAATGCTGTTCCTGGTGAGAGAAATGTATGATCCTACTGTGCAAGGAGAAGCATGGTGGAAAAGGGGTAGATGTTCAGTCAAGCTCCACACCTATACATGCTTGGTGCTTCAGTCAGGTGCAAGAGATTCTAATCAAGCAAGGCAATCGCAAGCTTGAACGTTTTAAATTAATTGTAATATGTGCTTCGTTTTGTTTAAATAAAATCTGTTCACTTACCGCACACAACATTGCGTTTTTGACTATGTTCCCTGGCCTTCAAAGGCATTCACAGTCTAGGTTAAAGACTGGTTGTCTCGACATTTTGTACAAGAGGATCGGTCGGAAGCAAGCGATGCTGAAAGCGACGACACAAACATGCCATCCTAGTTTCAGCGAGATTACCCATTTGCTCAAATTCGCTGTTAAAACAGAGACATCCGGAGCAAAGCTACTGTTTACTGTTTGACACGTAAAAACGAACACTTTATCAGTCGAACACAAAGCACGCTTCGGTTCCGCCATATTTGTTTACCTAAAAGAATCCCGCTTCGGGAATCCAAAACTGGGTCAACTCGCCAGGCACGCTGGGGGTGTAACAGCAGTTCTCGTTTCCGAAAAAATCTCCAATTTATTCAGTCTTCTAATTCATTAACTGAAAAGGTTGCTTGCATCCCAGCGTATAAGCCGTCGAAGGTTCGCTTCTCTATAATATTTGAGAGTTAACAACGTCAAATTTCCGCGAAGCAATTATCATCCGGCAGTCCCTCGACGGGAACACTTCTCATTAACTAAATAGTGTTCAGTAAAGGGTGATTAAATGAGATGAATGAGAGATAAAGAGCAATAAATGTGTTTGATATATACCACAGCAAATTAAGGTAGAGTCTTCGAAAATAGTGTGAGGATGTAAAAGCATGTAACATTGTTTTTATTGTTGTTAGTTGATGATTTCAGTCTGCATCCAACTTCGGTTCGTCTTTAAAATGCGCTAACGTCAATCATGGATTAAATCCTTTATACTGTGATTTGATGGCCAAACGAAGGAAGACGTTTAACCTGATGAAGATCCTTTTTAGGTAACCATATTTTTTCTGTCTCTTCTTTATAGGTATCTCCCCGACCCAGCGAAGGTGGTGAAAAGAACTTTCTCCTGGGTGTTATTACAGGCCTGTCTGCCTCCATGATTATACTTCTTGTCATCATCGGCCTTTTGGTTTATCGATGCCGGTACGCAAAGTAACTGAATCCTTCATTTTCTTTCTTGAACGATCTTAAAATGATTTGAGTAGACATTCGCAAATGCGCGAGTCTAACTGATACACTATCGCTCATTAGTGTAAACCTACTAGCGTTCTATCACGGATGCTGTTCTCTTATTGGCTACGCTACTCGCTATCTATTCTGTTGTAATATTTATATCATTATAAAATGAAAGCGTGAACCTGTCTTCTTAAGTTTTGAACGACTAGTAGATTTTTAATAAAACAATTAGATTATCCGCTCTCGATTTCTATCGCACGATAGTTGATTCGGGCTTCACCCTCATCAACTATCGCGCGATAGAAATTTCGAGCTCATAATCTAATTGTTAAATATCGTTATTTTTTATATCTTTCAACGACTTTCCGTAAATTCGAAGTAAATATATTATGACTGTTATTCTCCCCATTAGGTTTCTTTCCTTGTCAAATCAAATAGTAAACAAAAGAACAAAACAACAACAGCACCCTGAAAGAAAACGAACAGAAACATATCAAGAACAATAACTTCATAAATAAACAAAACCAAGCCGGGGGCTCAAAGCAGTGTTTCTTTATTGGTTTTGATTACTTTTCGTTCAATTTTGGCGCTTTCCTAAAGAAATTCAGAAATCCAGTCTTGAAGTCCGGTCCAGATAGGGTCAATAGTATGTGCCTCGCCCATAAAATTGTAACTGCACTAAACTGGGCCTAACAAATGTGAGCTAAGGTACAACGTATGTTTGTTTTAATTTGTATGGCACTCCTAGGACTAAGTACTATTAACGTTTTTGTTTCCGATGCAGGAACACTCGTGCAGGCACTGCTAATGCTACGGGGAACAGTGCTCAGGTAACGAGATTTATTCAAACGTTTGAATCACGCAATGATTCAAACGTTTGAATCACGTATGACCAGCAATTACGGATACGAAAACACTTATTTTCTTTTTGATGTTCGTAGGATACAGTGATGGGAAATCCGCAAACAAACTCGGATTTCGAACGTGACTATGAAAGCGTGAACAATTCCATCAGTAGCGAGCCTTGGGAATTACGTAAGTCAGCCTATTCTGGATAAAAAACGTATCTCTATAAAAGGAAAACTTGGCTCGCCTCATCCTTTCACAACTTTGTGGCTACAAAAATTAAATTTAGACTCTGTTCATGAACAGTCGTGAAAAGTTGTTGACGCAAGCTTCCCCTGAAAATATCCTCATCATCTCATATCAATAAACATCACAGTTATCAGGGTTTATTCCGAAAACTGAGCCAGTGTCGTCAATAAGGGTCGAAGAGAAAGTCGAATGTTGTCTGTCAGTTGTTGACCCTTTGATGGCTGAGTGACAACTGAAGGTCAGAATGGCCAAGCCAGGCCCCTTTTTTTTACTGGAATTTCATGGTTTCAAAGCTGGTTGTAGTATTCTTTGGAGTGATTCGTGCAACATGTTTGTTTACTGCAAATAGCCAATTTTTCAGTTACGTGCTTAGTAACTTGGCCTTTGAGTGAAAACGAGGCTGAAAGTGACTTTGTTTTAATACAATACTGTGTTCCAGATGCTGTGCTCCAGATGAAAAGTCTTTTGCCATAAAAAAATTAATAATATATTAACGCAAATTGTCATTTTGTTCTAGAAACTTACGTGCGCATGGAAGACGTGCCTCAGCATCCACCAGTAAACGATGCTCCCGAATCAGATCAGAAATACATGACCATGCACGGTGAACAAGGCATCCGTGGTTTCGGACATATTTACGAAAACAGTAGTGGTGTTCTGTAGGAGCGAAATACCGTTGAAAAAACTGTTTGGCTTGATTCAGGTTTAGAAAAACGTGTCTTCATTATTCGAGGGGAACTTTATAGCACAGATTAAGGGTATTTCTCTTTTTTTGCAGTGCATAAATCTACTGCGCATGGTGACGAAAACGAAATTTGTATCTGCTTTTACATGGATAAATGCTATCTAGTCTTACTAAAATTAAAGAAAAACGATGACAAGAGTTTTGATTTTTGCAAACATGTTTCGACAGCTTCTCTGTCGAGACATGTTTTCAAAAATCTAAACTCTTTCCCTTTTTATTTATCTGCTATCCACACCTCTTACTAAAATCTAAGTTAAATAGTTTGTTCAGTTTGCATTTGGCGCATAAGTTAATGAATTTTTCATAAAACTCGCCAAAGCTGGAGGGAGGATTTTGCGTAAAAGTGTGTTTTTTTTCCCAACAACTTTGTAGTTTATTGTAACAAAACAAAACTGCTTTACAATAATTACAGTAGTTCAGATTACAAAACGTTATAATTAACAATTTACACTATTCTACAATATTTGCGTTACAATAATTACTAATGAAACTAAAAGGAAACGAGATTACATTACGCAAAATATATATACATATAACTACTCAAACAAAACTAAAACGTTAAAAGGATACATTACACTACGCGAAAAAAAAAAAAAAAAAAATATATATATATATATATATATATACATATACGTACATTTATACTTAGTTGAATAACAAAGAAGGTGGAAAGATCCATTTCTTTTTAAAAATATTATAATTCTTGTTTTTTTAACTTATAAAACGTTCAATTTCATACTTCAATTTTAGTCTGACCTTAAATCTCTGTAAGTCAGGGTGCACGTGATCTCTCCTGCAGTCTCACAGATACAATTTTCCAATGATAATAAAAAAATTTAGAAGGTTTAGAAGTGAAGAGTATTGAGAGGAAATGATTCCAACTACTACATCTTGAAGAGATAATTGGATCTTGTCATTCGTTAAAGAGAGCCAATAACATTCGAAGTTGGACCAAAACAGCCTTGAATGACTACATAGTAAATGGTATAAAGTCTCAGGTACTGTCTCACAAAAACTACAGAGGTCACTCTCTATGAAACCAATTTTGTGCAATTTAACGTTACTGAACAAAATTGAGTTTAATATTTTGTATTGAAAAGCTTTCACGTATGGTTCAAATTGCGTAAAAGTGTTGTTAGTAACTACCCTTAGGAAACCAAGTCTATTTATAATCTATTTATTAACTATTTAAGTTCTATTTAAGCTATTTAAAATAATTATTTCCTATTTAAACACTATTTACTGATTATTTTTAAAATTTAAGTTCTATTTAAAATTTATTTAAAGGCTAATTAAAATCTCTTTGAAAAACTATATCTATTTGACCTCTATTTTAAATCTCAAATAGACCTAATTAAAATCTATTTGAATGGTAAGGAACCAAATGTTAATGTAAATAAAGTTTAAATAGCTCTATTTAAAGTCTATTTTCAACCTTAACAACTATTTGTATTCTATTTAAAAACATCTACATCAAAATAGAACTATTTAAAATCATACAGTTTTAAAAAACATGGAAATAGATTTTAAATAGCTCTATTTAAAGTCTATTTTCCATATTAACAACTATTTGTATTCTATTTAAAACACCTACATCAAAACTAGAACTATTTAAAATTGTACAAATTTAACAAACATGAAAATAGAATTTAAATAGCTCTATTTAAAGTCTATTTTCAACGTTAACAACTATTTGTATTCTATTTAAAAAATATCTAAATAAAAAATAGAACCATTTAAAATCATGCAGTTTTAAAAAACATGGAAATACAATTGAAATAGCCCTATTCAAATAAAACTCTATTTAATTTTCATCACATACCTGTTGGCTTTAATTTATTCACCCTCTCATTGTGTTTAACAACAGTTACCCTCTGAAAGTTGCGAGTTGTCGATGGTACCGATCAAATACATAAATACGTACAAACTAGAACCATTCAGGAATGCTACATATTCTGTAATAGACCGGTATACGCGTCTTTTTCCTCGCTCATCTTTCCAGCAAACTAATTTACAGCAGCCTTCTTAACGACTAAATATACGAGTGATACCGAATCAGTCATACATGCAGGATTGTAGGTTGTAGCATATGTCGCCTAATGTTCGATTCAGTTCTTTAACTCGATCCAAAGCGAAAAACCCAGGCTCCTTTTTTGCGTGTACACAAGGATGCTTTGAAAAAACATTTCCAACCAGAAAATGCACAGCTTCGGGAAATTAAGCGCCATTTCTCCATTCCGTGACATGTGCGTGTCAGAATTTTATCTGAAAGGTCTCCATATTGTGTAATATACCGGTATACGCGTCTTTTTCTTCGCTCATCTTCCAGCAAACTAATTTACAGCAGCCTTCTAAACGACTAAAACGAGTGATACCGTATCAGTCATACGTGCAGGATTGTAGGTTGTAGCATATGTCGCCTAATGCTCGATTCAGTTCTTTAACTCGACCCAAAGCGAAAAACCCAGGATCTTTTTTTGCGTGTATACAACGATGCGCTGAAAAAACATTTCCAACCAGAACATGCACAGCTTCGGGAAATTTTAAAGCGCCATTTCTCCAAATTCCGTGACATGTGCGTGCCGGAATTTTATCTGAAAGGTCTCTTGAGACAGCGAGGGTTTAATCTAATTGGCCAGCTGTCATGAAACTGTTTCAATATATTTCAACCCGATCGAGTTACAAAAATTGACTGGAAAATAAACTTGACCGTTGGTTATTTGACTTAGAAAAGCGGGAACATTTTCAATGCGAAGTATCTTCTCTCATCAATTTGGGAGACAGTTCGCATGAGTTCAATGGTTTGCTTTTCTGGAGCAAAGATCCACACCCGTACGTTTTGTAAACAACACTGTCAGAATGTTCCTTCAGATTGTCTCCGACTGCGTACTAGCCGCTTGCAAGTTCATCACTACAATACTCTGAGAGTCTGAGGTCTTCTTAGGTTTGCTGTAAAATGCCGGAAATTGAAATAACTCGACTTGCAAGTTGTATTTTAGACCATTTTTGCACAGGGGAAAGAACATCGAAGAACGTCCCAATTATTGAGGTGCCGGCAGCGCCATCATATATTCCCTATATTTAAGCGTAAATTATCACGACGATTCACTCTGATTTACTTCGAAAGTGATCGTTATCTTCTGTACCATAAAAATATTAGTTCACGTTAAACTTGACGTAGCTTAAATGTTGTAGTTCTCAACTTGACTAAAATGTATACTTTTATTCCACTGCATACTGAAAGACTGCGCTGTGTGTTGTTCAATTTTGTTATGCATACATAGGAAAATAAACTTAAAGCTTACTGCAACGCTTATGTTTTGAAAATGTGTTAATCGTTTTACTACTAGAACTGAACCGCTATCGCACAGTAATGTTTAAATTGTTAGGCTTGTCGACTTTAAAGAGCTTATTCTCGAAGCAGCACTGTATTAATGATCACGGCCATTCATGTAAAATTGGGGTGGAACACTTTTTTTAGGTCTACACAACTTGGCCTACTTGCACGTCTGCCGCCTCTATCTTGGTCTTTTGACCATTTACCTTCTTGTATTTTTGCAGCGGGTTAATATGATGATTTTGAGGATTTGCATGATAGTCACTGAACAAAGCGCAACACACGTGCATGTCGGTCGCATGTTTTATTGATCTCAAAGGTCGTTTTTGGGTTTAATGCGTTGTGCGTTTATCGCGCGTGTTTATAACCTTTTGTGGTGATTTCTGTTTAGCGACAGTACGTTTTTGTTTTGCCCTTCGAGACATTTGTTTTAGTTTGGTTTGGCTCGTTTCAGTGCGTCCAGAGACAAAATTCAAACCTCACAGTTACTCTACTGAGAGCGGAGCCGTAGTCAATTTCACGCATTGCATATCTCCTGATATCTCTCACTAGAAAAACCAGGCTGCTGGCAGGGTACTCGCTACAATGCTAAAGAAAGGATCAAAAGGCAAATAATCTTAATAAGAAACTCAACATCTTGCAACATTCAAAAACAAATAGCCGGGCCGGGCAATACACAAACTGAAAGATAAAGAAGATAAAGATTGTCGCACCGCGCGCGGTTTAAATCCTATCTTTAGCTGTATCCAGGAGGATACTTTACTGTCACCGGACGCACTGAAACAAGCCAAATCTATAAGCTAAATTAAATTGGTCAAAAGACTGAGACAGATAAACATACGAAAAGGAGTTTGTACTCCCCCTTCCCCAAGCTAATCGAGAAGAAAATTAACAGGTTTTAAATAGATTTTTAAAAATATCAAGCAAGCTAGCTGGGCAGTAAAACTATTAAAAATAGAAAAAAACAGTTAAATAATAAATACATAATTATAGTTTAAGTGGAGACTAAATAGAGTTTAAGTAGAGATTAAATAGAGTTTAAATAGAGATTAAATAGAATATAAATAGAGATTAAATAGAAATTAAATAGAGATTAAATAGAGTTTAAGTAGAAAATAAATAGATTGTAAATTATTGTTGTAAATTAAATGAAAGGGAATCTCTTCAAAGATCAATAAATGATAAAAGGCAGTCTATGACTGCATGTGGCTACTGTCTTATTTTTCTAGAATATTGCAGTCTAGTTGCAGTATGAAAGCAATGTTATATAAAAATTCAGAGGGGTTAATGAACAGTTCTAGTCAGTGCCAAAATGTGCAGCGTGATTTGACCGTTTGCTTACACTTTAATACACAGGGGACAGAAATAGATATGGTTGGGATCTCTCATGGTTTACATTGCTATTTACACAAGATCGCATGGTCACAAGAAATTCCGTGAATCAAGACACACAGATAAACAAAGAATAAGCTTTTTTAATTGAAAAATTTATTCAGACAGACCTGTGTCACACGCCTAAAAAGCAAATTCGTACAATTTTTGCCGCGAGTGAAGCTACCTCAAAATTGGGTTCTTGACGCAATTCGCCGGAATCTGTTAGTCATAATTTCGCCAGGTAAATGGAAGACAGAGGTTATTTGTAGCCAAAAAGGGGAAAACGTTTGACAAGGTGTCCGTTTCTTGAAAGTTCCGATACCTTGACAGGCCTGCTAATTATTTTGCGCGCGCAGTTTTCCTAAACAGGAATTCAATGGTGATTAATTTTAAAAATTTTAAAAGCAGGATTTAAATCAGAGTTTATAGATTCGCTTCACCTTTTCTGTATGTTAATTTTCTTTGAGTGAAAGTGCTAAGCATTTGCTTCTATTTTCAAGTTTTTGGTGAAAAAATAGAAGACGTATTGATCAACCTGTCATTGCATTGATATCAAGACTCTCACAGTAATTATAGGTACAGATCAATTTGTCAAATGCAGATATCTATTAGCTTGCTACTAATATCTGTTTTCTGCAAGAGACTAACATAGAAGGCTAGAAATGGGTGAAATAGTGATTTGAAATGTCAGGAAGTTTATCTGCCTAACGTCACACATTATTGGAAGCGTTGGCTAATAGAAGGAAGACTTGGATTTTATTCACTGATTAACGCCGTGTGTCATTCTTGAGTATCTGGTAAAACAAACTGAGAAAGATATATCTTTTCGAAACATATGTTTAATTCGCAAATCAACAAAGGTTTTCAAACTGATATAAGCAAAATCGGGAGATCCGATCAGGGAAAGTTTTATATTAGTCGGCTCGTGAAAACTTTTCGGAAATCTCATCTGAAATGGAGGCGATGCGTCAGACGTGCATGTTTTTGACTCTTCAGGTTTTCATTCGAGTGACGAGCGCTCAAGTACTCGAGATTTCAAGACAAACAAGTGGCATGGACGTTTTTAATATTCCTTCGTCAATATGTGGTAATCCTCGCTACGGTTGTAGCTCATTTTACGGCGTTGATCAGAACCCAAGTTGCTCTTGTTTATGTCCCGCATTAATTGCTACGTTTGCATTTGCTGACGACAAATGGATGTGTATGGCAAACACAAGAGCTCGAAATAATTTCCAAGCAGGTAAGGGAGAATTGACAGTCGCATACTCTGTCGAATCGAGAATCGAATACGATTCACGTTAAAGTTAATAATGGACTCTCCATCCTGTTCAACTAGTAGCGGTTTGTCCGGCAATATAGACCGACAGGTACGGTTTGAAAAAATTTCCTGACTATCCGTACAAACCGTAAAAGGACTTTTGCGGTCCGTACATGGATTGAAAAATTACATCTCAACACATTTGGACGTTTTGGCTAGTACAAAGCGTCAAGGCACTTTACGGTCTGTAAACAGACGGAAAATTGCATCTAAGAATCTTTCCACGTCTTACCTGAGCGAGGAGTTTGTACAGTTTGACGATCCGTACACTCGTCAAGGCACTAATTACGGTCCGTATACGACCTGGAACGACCGGCCCAGGTACATTACACGTTAAATTATACCGTATACGAACCTAAAACTGTTAACGTTCTGTCAAACCGTACGGATGGTGAGACTGTTTTATCAGACCGCATCAGTTTGTCTATATCAGACAAGATAAGTCAAGATATCTCATATTGCTAAATCAAATTTGTATTTGAGCCCAAACTGTTCACTTTAAACGCAGAATGAAATCTTTTGGGTTAAACTGCCCATACCTAATTGGAGGGGCCCAGATAAAATAACGCTTAAGTCAGTTGTTTCTTACTTCGTAAATTGCAAAGCTTCGTGGATAGATAGGTTGTGGTTTCTAAAAAAATCTTGTTTTCATATCTTGATAAGGATCAACTCTCGTTTATCAACAATGCTTGATTTGGTGTATTAATCAAGGATAGGATAGGAGGATAGGATAATTTTACTTTTACACGGTATTTCCATGAGCTACTAAGGCCCGGTTCATACGTCGAACTTTACATGAGCCGAACCTAATCATTTGGTTCGGCGCATGTAAAGATCGACGTATGAATCAGTTAGGATCGACAGATTTGTATTTGGATCGACCCGCCGTTCTATTCGACTGCGCCAGTCGAATAGAACGGCAAAAGTTCGACTTCGATTCAGACGTCGAACTTAACATGTGCCGAACCAAATGCATACGTTACGTAATAAATTATATAAATTACATC
Organism: Pavona decussata; assembly: GCF_977016875.1. Taxonomy (NCBI): domain Eukaryota; kingdom Metazoa; phylum Cnidaria; class Anthozoa; order Scleractinia; family Agariciidae; genus Pavona; species Pavona decussata. The sequence continues at coordinate 93,366 of NW_028145772.1, read as the reverse complement.
TATCCCAGGGGTCTGCGCGTTCCATCGACTTGGCATGCGCAAAGGACTTCATTCTGAACAAGATGGCGGGAAAAGAGGAACGTGCTTGTTCTTTTTGTTTAGAAACAACTAAATATACTTGTCTGAAATATCTATCCCAGAGGTCTGCGCGTTCCATCGACTTGGCATGCGCAAAGGACTTCATTCTGAACAAGATGGCGGGAAAAGAGGAACGTGCTTGTTCTTTTTGTTTAGAAACAACTAAATATACTTGTCTGAAATATCTATCCCAGAGGTCTGCGCGTTCCATCGACTTGGCATGCGCAGAGGACTTCATTCTGAACAAGATGGCGGGGAAAGAGGAACGTGCTTGTTCTTTTTGTTTAGAAACAACTAAATATACTTGTCTGAGATGCGAAAGATTTTATAAAAAGAATATATTCTTGATGTGCACACGCACTTCAACCGACGGAAACTTTCCAATACCGGCTATATCAAAGGCGAAGCGTCAAGACTTCTCAGAACAAAATCTTCAAAAACAACATTTGAAGAAAACATTACTCTATTCAAACAGAGATTACGCTACAACGGTTAACTCGATAACCTTATAGATAAAACTCGGTTCAGAAGTCAATTTCAGCGAGAGAATGTCAGCACTACAAAACAAACAAAAAACGCGAAAAAACATTTTGCCGTTTGTTACGCAATATCGCCCTTCTGTGCCTAACCTAACACCATTCAGATGAGTAAATGGCACTTGATAGAAACTCAGCCTCTACTAAGAGAGATCTATAAAGACCCTTCCCTACTTTCGTACAAAAAAGGGAGATCTTTGAAAGACGTACTCGTAAGAGCAAATTAGTATTGAAGGTCATATTCTTCCTATCTCGACCAATAGAAGCCGTGTTTGGCCTGTCTTCATTATTTTAATAATAATAATAATAATAATAATAATAATAATAATAATAATAATTTATAATTTTAACATTAACTCAAAAGCGCTTTACATGAATTTAAAAATTTTATAATAAAAATATAATAACTATAAAAAATTATAGGAAATATCAATAAAAACTGACACTAAAATAAATTATTGACCACCCCCAATTCAATTTTACCAAACAGGCTTTTCCATGTCAGAACTTATCTTTCCCGCCATTTTGAATCTTGTTGAGAAAAACAACAACCGCTGACCACGAAAATCTACTTTCTCACTTGAGCTTTAATTAAGTTTGACTTCAGTTAGGTTCGACGCAGTTTCCTTGATGTCTGTGAATCAAGCTGTCACCAGCTTGATTCACAGACATCAAGGAAACTGCGTTCGATTTGCCTAATCAATCGCAATTAAAAATGCCTATATAGACAGAAATGGTAGCCTTTCGGTGCTCAAATTCTAGATAACAATTTTTTCAGCCATAATGGTACTTTAAACTGCTTGCTGACCAATATGATGTTTTCTGAAATCTTAGCAACATAGTAAAAATACCCAATTGATTCGAACAGTCGAAGCACAGTTCACCAAAGCATAATCAGTAATAAGACCTTTTATGGCGTTAAAATTCCATCGAAAATTAAACAACAACATTCCCTTAAAAACCTACAAAAATTACAAGTAAGTCTGAAAAAGCTTACCTGGTGTGTTTTGCTTGCTGTGTTTTCATGACTTCTCATAGCTCCCAAACGCCGTTTTGGCGCACGTGCAGCGGTCGGAAAACTTGAAGTCGACTTCGAACGTTATTTGCAACCAATCCCTGGAGATCCAAAGGCCGATGGTGTAGCATCAGCCATGCTAGATGACAGAACCTTTTGTTTTATCATCCAACATGGCCGCCATACCATTGTCTTTTTGCATCTCCAGGGATTGGTTCTAAACCACCTATACAGCTTTTGAAAATTTTCGCTAGTGATGGTGCGATAATATGACTAGCTAGTTTTAAGAGTTTACAGGGAATTCGATCTAGCCCCATTGATTTTTTTCCATTTATTAGGAGCCTTTAGAGAAAACGGTTTGTCAGTGCATGAGCTGAAGATAGGACTCTGGTTCTATGTCGGATGGCAGTATTTCATTCGCTAAGTTGGTGCCGATAGTCGTAAAAAAATCATTAAAAGCCTCTGCCATTTCATCTGCAGAATTTACAATTTCGTTGCTTTTGGAAATATTTTGAATTTTGGCCCACTTGCATGAGGTTAGCTCATCAATCAGCATCCTTGTTTTGCGCGGGTTCTTTTTGTTCATTTCCTAATTATGTATAAACTACTGCCGTTCGGCTTGTTTTTTTCGTCAGGCAAACCTTCTTTATTACAATAAAAGCTAGTTAATTAACATTTAGAAACAATGTCAAAATCTGAAAATTATTTTTGCTTCTTGCCAATTTCCCTCCTTGGTGCAAATCACAAGGTTATTTATTTAAGGCGGGGGTAAACCTGAAAGCCGTTTTTTCCACGCCACTTAAAATCGGTTTAATGGAAATATCTCGTTCACGTTTCAAGCAATCCAAAAACTCTCTGCTTATCCCGTGAATCTATGTTGTGGGGTGTTTTGTGAATTTTTAGGTGAATTTTGGGTATATTTGGGAGGAGATAGTTTTCCTAGAAGGATTGATAAAATTAAGAGAAATAAGAAATATTGAAAATTTAGTGAAGTTTTAAAATAAGAATTTGTATTTAATAATTAATAGATGGATACCAAGTTAGTCCACTAGAAACCTGGGGTGCTCTTGCGTGGATATCAACTGTCTGTTGGTGTTTTAAAAATCATTTTCTTTCTTTTATCTCTTCTTCGAACCTCTTAAAATTCCATTAAAATTCACGTTTACCCCCACCTTAATCGAAAAACATTTTTGAGGCTAGGCGCACTTTAATATTCACCAGTGAAAGGTATACTTAAACAGATATTCCTGACCTAATGTTTAGTATTAACAAATGCTTCCTTTTCACTGACTCGGCGAACAGTTGGTAATTATGACATGTGTGCTGTGAGCGGTTGACTATGAGCGACAAGAAAACCTTTGTATAGTCTTAATAAATATTGAATTGATCAAATGGTTGTCAGACTTTCGGAACATTTGAAGCACGAACAGAACAGTGTTCCGTTTTCTTTTTATTACTCCATACTCGTGAACCTCAGAACGTGTTTTTGTTTGGATGAGGATGAGAGACAGGAAATTTTGGCAAATTTTGTCAATCAAAAAAAATCATTTACATATCATTAAATTTGTTTAATCTCCTCTAGGTTGCGAAGAAAAGGCTACATTTGCAGGGGAAAATGCCGATGGGCGCATACCTACATTGGTCATTGGTAGCAGAAGAGAAATTTCATTGAGGCTCTGGGGATTGATGTTTTGGAAATGCTCCTTGAATTTGGGATCTTCCTCGCTTGTGGGGTGTGATGGCTCCAAACGTCTGTTCACTCAACAATATATAAAGGCCACATCAAATATGTTTCGACTCTCTCGAAGTTCCTTGCTAGCGCGTTACGTTCTTGAGGTAAAACATTAGGCGCTGATACGGGAAAACTCGTTGAGCTATCACTTCACGAACGAATTTGTTGTTTATGAAATATCGTGTACGTAAACTGGACACGCGGATGACCAAAAGACACAGAGTGAGTTTTAAAGACTTTACTGGATATTAATCCACAACCTTGCGATAATAGGGCAAGGCTCGGTAGCTCAGTTGATAAGGTGTGTTACAATGCTAACGACGTTCCGATGTCAGTTTGAAACCAAGTTAGATAAAACCACGTGATATTCTCAGCAGAATCGATCCTTTGTCGTTTTGGAAGTATGGCCAATTCTAAAGTGACTCAGTACTCTCTAGAGTACAGTTTAACGGCATGATCTGTAATGGGGCAACAAAACAACGATGCGAATTTGGTCTACTATTTGGCGTGAAAATTATCAGCAAACCATATGTTCACGAGCTAAAGGATTGAAGGATTGAAAGCATAACGTCTATTTACGCTTACGTGGAGAGCTGGGGAAGAGTAATGTTGGTGAAATTTTTACTTAAATACAAATTGTACAATAGTTGGGCGCCTTTGATGACTAAACGATTTTTAAAAGTTATCTCATACGAAGAAAATGATTTTAATCGACATGTACCTCTTTTTAACAGATAAACGCTGGCGTTCCAAATAGCAATTTACTTCAGGGAAAAATTATTAACTTACTCCTGGAATGTAGAAAAGTTATCTCTGCTTCAGATTTCTGTCTGGTGTTCAAGCTGGAAGGCAAAGAAACTTGTAAGTGTAAAAGGTATCCTTTTTACAATGACCACACGAAGCATTTAGTATCTAGAACGCGTAAGCGGAGAGGATTTTGCCCACGGCGAGTTTGATCCCGAATTCCTTTCTAATATCTGCGCTATCCCCATGAAACTTGGTGACCTTTCAGAAATTTATCTGAGAACAATTTGATGTGGTCGGTTAATGTTCATCGTTGAATTTGTTGTTAGAATAGGAATCAATTTTTGAGCAGCAATTATTTTAGAAAATGAAAAATCACATTTCTAACAGAAGAAAAAAACACTTTTTTTACAATAACATTTATGTTTTTGGTTTATAGTAGTATTCTGTTAGTGGTTTTGATTGCTTTTCGTCCAATTTTGGCGCTTTCTTGTTGATGGTCTTGATAGAGTTAATGCAATGATCTTACAAAACACATATCTAAATACAATTTTAAATTTTACATCTATGTAGTAAAAAACATCAGGATTTCAAACCGACTATGATAAAGTAGAATAAATAGATTCGACGTTTAAGATGAATTCTCAGTCTAGAACTGTGCTAAAAAAGTTTGATTTTGAAATTTCAGTAGGGATTGAGTTACACTGCCTTATAGTTCTTGGAAAATAGTAAACATCGAGGATACTCAGTCTAGCACTGTGCCAAAAAAGTTTGATTTTGAAATTTCAGTAGGGATTGAGTTACACTGCCTTATTGTTCTTGGAAAATAGAAAACATCGAGGACCATTGCGTGTTTTTATCTTTAATTGCCCGTGACGGATATAGTGTAAAAACCGATTTATGGTTACTTTTTAGCCTGATTTCATCGACGAATTATTGTACAAAACAAGACATTTCAGTGATTTAGGCCACATTCGCGATTTTATTTGAATTTTTTATTGTCGTAATGAAAATTTGCGTCCGAGCTCGTGTCGTACTGAAAAGCGTATTAGAAACAGATAAAACAAAAGTAAATATGCACATTTTGAGCTGAATCTGACAATGGATACCCAGAAATGATCTGAGATTCCCTACCTTAAAGCATCTCACCTTGTGGTCAGCAAGCTAATGGTAGACTACGTGCATACATCTCACATTCCCTTTGTTCCACTCGGAAAAGGGATGTCTTCGTAACGGCGTCGCTAATCGTGTCCCAGTGCCATGCTGTTTTCCCAGGATGTTGGGAAAGAACTGTGATTGGATGTCTGACAGTATAGGAATCGTTCTAATGAATTCTGATTGCCTATCATCAAAAACTAGTCTCATAATGCATGCAGAACTTATGCTGTCTAAAATTGGTTCAGCGGGGTTTTCAAGCCACTCAAAACATGAGCGATTGTTTGCTGTTTTTCATCAATCAAAAAGTCACATTGACGCCACATTGACGTAATTCGTGATAAATACGCGTCATAGCACCACATATGCTGAGTTTAAAATACTACAATTTAGATTTTGTGCAACTTTGTCTTTTCTCCGTTACGATATTTTTTATTGTTTTCACGCTTAAACACCCCTAAAGTTTGACCATATATGGTCATGTGGCGGGAAAATTGAATTTCTTTAATTGGCTGTAGCTTTGCGCCTTTTCATCCGATTGAGATGAGGTTTTTACCAGAAATCATAGAATTCCATGCCAAAAACCAATGCAGCATTTTTCACATTATTTTCCTGAATTCTAATTCTGATGCCAAATTTGGACCTCATTTTAATGTCACGATAGCAGTCAAATTGAATGAAATAATAACCAATTGCTAGGTAATATATCTACCTACTTCCCTTTCAAGTCTCGTTACATTCGATGCATTCTACTTTTGTCTATAGGTTTTTACCATAAGTTTAGAGAAGTGAGGGAGGAAAAGCCCTAGCAACCGACCATCGTGTTAATTCTACGAGGAATCATTGCGATTATGCCTTCATAACATAGATGGAAAAAATGTTTGAGGAACTTCGCAAAACAGTTAGTGAAACACTCCCTCGTAAGCAATTAGCAAACAAACAAATTATTTAACTTTTTCGTGCCGTACAAAACAAACAAATTTATTGACGAGAAGAGTTGACCGTTTTACACATGTAATTAATTAAGAGAGAATACAAGTCTAATTCTGGAGCAAACTAACAACGATTTAACAAAATTTTAGGCATTAATTAAGCTTAATTGAACGAATATTCTGCTTTTCAGGACTTCGCTAAAATACAAAGGTCGATTTACTCAAGTTTAGGGTTCTGAAACTGTCTTTCCTCGTTGCCTTTGATGTAGTCGCAGTCAAAACAACGGACGGAACATCAATTGAAACGAGGGGGTTAAAATTACCTAATTTAGCTTACTACTCTCGAAAGGGAAGGGATGTTGGATTTGACCTTGATGAAGTCCCTACTGGCTAATGCAATGAGCTTTATTGACGACGGCTGCTCCATCTACTGCAATTTAACATACTCTCGGGCGATGTTAACACGTACGTTAATGCACCACTTTCCACATCTTTTAAAATTTGATCAGATTGCTCGTCATTAAGGGCCACTGCTGAAAATCCAATAGCCTTCAAATGTTGTACCTGGTCTTTCATCAATGTTCTCAAAGGAGAGGTCAGTTATAATGATCTTACTGCTACCATGCAGACAATCAAAAACTACATCGACGACGATTGGAATCGCGTAATAAATCAAAGATTTTCCATACACAGTCAGAAGGCTTGCATACACATATTCCCGTTACATAGAGCCTTTGGGGATTCTTCCTGCTAGAGAAAAAGCGAAGAGACGCTAAATATTTCGAGAACATGCTCCACAGCAGTACGAACGTCAGCCATTTTTTACAAACTGGACAAACCGCAGATGGTGGTAATTGAGCTTGTCAACCAATGATGTTTCGAAATATAAAATACAAAGAGCGTGACAATAGAAAACGATTAGCGACGCCGTTACACAGACGTTTCTTTGCCAAGTGTAACAAAGGAAATAATAGACGTCTGCATGAAGACTAGTTAATGGCTATGTTTGGACAATTAAATAAACGCGGGTTTGGCATTACCAGTTATTTGAATTGAACTAGTTCAATCCCACTTGACAAACTTGACAAATAAACTAAAGACCTTGCGGCCTATTTTCTAAACGAAGAACACATGGGGTACATTAAAACCATCATGCTCTAACCTCAAAGTTCCATTCCCCCAACTAAGGAGCTAACCAATCCCACTAAAATTACTCACTTCTAAACAGATACACAAGGTTCTTGATATGGTCGAAGTCACACTTCGCTTACGTTACCAGTTATTGGTTTTTAGCGACTAAGATTCATATAAAAAGAAAGCCCATTTCTTTCTTGTTTCAAACAATTTCTCAATCAGTTTGTACATTTATTTACAGGTCCTGTAGCTATTAAGCCCATAAACCCGACCTTTTCTTCCATAATACAGCCTTCAAAGACAACGTATACGATTTCAACCACATCTTCGGCCAGAGCAGTCTCCGACAATTTACCTACGGTTTCTGATGCTTCATCTACAACCTTCGTCACTTTACCTACCGTCTCCGTTACTACCCCGACAGCGTCTGTTACGGCACGTTCAACCTCCCATTCTACACTGATTCAGAAAGTCTCTGTTAGTTCAAGGACATTTTCTGATAATCCCGTTGCTTCCCCAAAAGGTTCCTATGCGACAACAACAAAATCAGTCACTCAAATGATAGTTTCTACCACTCGAAAAGTAACATCGCGAGCTTTCTCAAGTCTTTCGTCTGGTTTTGATATTACTCCAACACCTTCCGAATCTACAACGAAATCTGCCACACCAGCCGCCCATTATTTCAATGTTATATCGAGAGAATCCATTAGTTTTCAAAAAGCTTCTAGAGTTACACCGAGATAATCCGTTAGTTCTTGGACAGCCTCCGATATTACCCTGAGAGCATCCGTAAGTCCATCAGCAGTATCTAATACCAAACGGAGAACATCCATTAGTTCACCAACCACCTCCGACGCTACAAAAATTACCTCAGTAAGTTCGTGGACAACCTCCGATACCTTACGGAGTGCTACCGTAAGCTCCCAGAAAGTCTTCGATAGTACGCCTGGGGTATTGGTTTCTCTAGCAAAACCTTCCGATACAAGAATGACAAAGGAAATTTTGCCAATGTCTTTCATTATTCTACCGACGGCGAAGATTCCATCGGAAGTCATTGAAGTTTCATCAACAATCAATGAGGGCCAAGAGACTCCCGTTCTCCTCCCACCAACGGAACCAGGGATCAGAGAAGCCACGTTCGAACCAAATGTAAGTAATTAGATAGAGTTCTTAGCCTGGCTGGCTGTTTGACACACCCGTGACATTTTTCTTTTTGTTAGTCGGAAGTTAGTGGTGTAAGGTGAAAGACACTGAAGCAAACCTAAACTGCGTGATGGTTTTCCGCTAATATGGCAAATGGTCAAACCGTGAATTAAACTGTGTTAAGAGTAATAAGGCTGTCTGTTAGTTCATAAAGACGTTTTTATTTTACTTAATGTTATGGCTGGTAAAGGAAAAGCGATACCATTTTCTAAACAGCGTTGAGGCGGCACCAGAAAACAAAACTGACTCTCTCTTTGGTTCCTGCGTGAATCACAACCCGAGACTCATGGTCATGTTGTTACTAAGACGGCAAAAGTTCTGGTGAAATAGTTAGTGGTGAATGTAACCAGTGAGGTAATGTCGAGTAAATGAAGAGGATCAGACGTTTAGAGCGTCTCTTCTTCATCATTTTTGAAAGATTTGCAACCTTCTTTGCCGTCTCATTCCTATGGCACCCTCCTGTAGTTTTTTCTCTGACACCCTTTCCCTTGTTTGTACTCTAACATCCTGTGCCTCATTACTGCGAACATCCCCTTGTAAGAAACATCCTTGCAAGAAAGCCCCTGTCCTTCACAGAAAACATCACGCCGACGATCGAATTTTTATTAAGAGTTTCATTCAGATACAGCCATGGGTACATGCAGGATATTGCAAGCTTTTAATTGATATCTTAAGACAAGCAATACTATGGATGTTTATGTTTTTTCTACCGATTCCTACCGGCACTGGGAGCAGACGGAGAGAAAATAGCAACGATTTATTCATTGGCCTCCAGATAGGGACAACAGCATTTGTTACAGCCACTGTCGTTATTGTTGTTTTCCTTTTTTATCGACGTCTCCGTTCAAAGTAATTTAAATTGTATCATCTTTTAATGTACTATAATAATGATAAATAACATATTACTGTAATTTTTTTTCAACGCAGTGGTCTAATAGTTACAGTGCGTCGGCTTTGATATCAAGAGACCCATAATTAAGGGATGGGAGGGAGCGGAGAGCGCTGTTGTTTCTAGTAAGTAAAGCATAGTCTTCCAACGAAACGGAGATGACTCAAGGTTTACTAACCATATTCTATTCTATACTTTGATATCCTGTTTGATCCACTAGAGTTGTCGCATAAGCCCTTGCATCCTGACCTTGTGTCCATGGGACATTCCCACTTGCCTTGTCCAAAGTTTCACTGAAGAATTCATTTCGAGTTGTTTTTTTTTTTTCACAGCGTGCTGCCACCCTCAAGAAGCGCAAGTGAGGTAACACAGGTGATGCGTTGAAAAGGTTCCTTTTTATAATAACTACCGCAACGATGTTACTACAATTTTTGATAGCACACAGCCCGTTAAGAGAGCTGTGCAAGGTTTGTCTGTGTCTGCCCTTTGCCAGGAGCAGGTGACTGTTGGCCCGGCAGTCTTAGCACCTGTCAGGGCTCCGTTGCTAAGGGTAACGAGTTTTTGAATTTATTGAAAATTTTTACAATGTTTCTTCTCCAATTATTCATAATTCAATGTAAAGCCTTTTCCCCACTTTTTATTGCATTTTTAAAGGGCTACACGGATGCGTTTGAATTTTTTGACATTATTTCAACATTCAAAGCCATTTTGATGTTTTATCAGTAAAATTTTCTAATATTTTTATTGCTTATATTTTGAATTTACAAAGCCCGCGCATTGACTACCATTTTGAAAATTATTATTATTTTTGACCATCCTTGAAACTAAAACTGCTTACTTTAGCTACTTCCATTTTTTTGGATCAGAAAGAATTGTCTATCTCAAGTGACTTGGATATCTACGTCTGAATACCATTGTGAAAGTTTCAACATTTTGTTTACCAACCCTTTTAATAACTTAAACTGCTTACAACAGCTTTTTCCACTTTTTGGATCAAGGAGAATCGTCTATCAGAAGTAACTTCAACGTCTCTCTTTGTCAGAAGTAAGACAAACAAAGAAGAGACAAAAGAGACAGACAAAGAACAGACAAAAGAGCTCGTCAAATAGACTTCATCACAAGGAATCTTACTATCAAAGGTCATACCTGGTTCTGCTACGACATCCACCATTTTGAATGGTTCTTCCTAAATGCAGGACAGAAAAGAAATAAACAACAACATCAAAACAGTAAATCAAAACATTTTTCCAATTATTTCATTTCCAAAATTGTGTATTTCTTTATTATTATTATTTTTTTACAATAGTGGGTTCTGTTATAATTTCTAACATAATTTTGAAGTAATTTCTTTCACAAATTTCTGACTTCAATAAACAAGCAATACATATATTTAATTGCATATTCTAATCCTTTTTGTCTATTTTTCATTTACAAACTTCAATTTTAAAAGAAGACATCTTTCACAAAAAATAATAATATTTAGCCAAATTAATACAGCCAAATTTTTGTTTCATTCTAAATTGAATTTATTATACAACGGTTGCTTTGACCTAATATTATTTTTCTATTCATACATAGAGATTTTATTTATTTTCATAACCTTTATTGAGCTGGGGAAAACTGCATTGCAGTAACCACCATCTCAATTTATCTATGTTCTTAAACTATTCTATTTTTTAACAATTTATTTTTCTGTGCTTACAACCCCCCACCACCCCCTCCCACCCAGCCACACACACAATTTTTCCCTCTGATTTAAAATCGTGTAAGGGGAATCCTTTTCACGGAACCCTCATTTTGACACCAATAAAGGCACAAAGGTTGCTAGTGATTCTGTTGATATTAATTTAAACTAAAGGTTGACGTTCGACCAGCAATCACGATACGATATTGCTTATTTTCTTTTTCATGTTCGTAGGATACAGTGATGGGAAATCCACAGACAAACTCAGATTTCGAGGGAATCTACGAAAGTGTGCACAATTCCATCAGTGATGAGATATGGGAACTACGTAAGTCAGCCTATACAGCGTAAAGAAGAAGTTCCGTTATAAAAAGGAAAACTTGGCTCTTTCCTTTCACACCTTTGTGGCTATGAAAATTAAATTTAGACTATGTTCATGCACAGTCGCGAAAAGTTGTAGACTCAAGCGTCCCCTTAAAAAAAATAATCCTCACCGTCTCATAATAACACCACACATCGATTTATAGTTTGGTTATCAGAGGTTTATTCCGAAAACTGAGCCAATTTCATCAATAGAGGTCGTGTACAAAGGCGAACGTTGTTTGTCAGTTGTTGAGCCTTTGATGGCTGATTGACAACTGAAGATGATATGGCCAGGCCAGGCCCCTTTTATACTGGAATTTTCTGTTTCAAAAGTTTGTTGTAGCATTCTTGGATGAGGTCCCCGCAACACCTTTGTGCACCTGTCAATAACCCATTTAACAGTTGCGTGGCAATTGGGTGGAAACGAGACTGAAGGTGACTTCTTTTATACAAACCTTACTGCTTTTCAGAGGTAAATCATGTTCTTATGTTAAAAAGTTTGCATTTACATTTGAAAATTACTGAGGTTTGTATCAAAGCAAAGTCACCTCCAGCCTCACTTGCAGTCAGAGGCCAGGGCACTAAGCACATAACTGTAAAATGGGCTATTTCAGAACATAGCCGGAAGTCTGATAAACGTTTTGCAAATAATCAACAAATGACTACGAGCTAAATGTGTCCATGCTCAATGTCACAAGTTATCAGGTTTTATTGCGATTTTCTAGTCTATTGCATTTTATACGGCACGAAACATCGAAATATCAGACTGCAATGATGCTTTCATTAATTCAAATGTGTCCACCTTCGAGCTGTGTTCCAGATGAATATCATTTTGCCACAAAAATTATCTATATATTAAGTTAAATTGTTATCATTTTGTTCTAGACACTTACGTACGCATGGAAGGCGTCCCTCATCACCCAGTAGTAAACGATGCTCCTGAATCAGATCAGACCTACGTGACCATGCAGCGTGGACAAGGCATCCGTGGCTTTGGACATATTTACGAAAACACGCGTGGCGTTCTGTAGGAAGAAACACCGTTGGAAAAAATGTCAGGCTTGATACCGGTTTAGGAACTACTTTGTACTATATCAGAACGTTTGTCTGTCTGTGACCATCAAATAAAAATAATTATGTCACTGTTATATGTCAATGTTAAACTTAGTACTAATCTGTTAGAACGGCAAAGTGTAGTGTCTCAAACTGACAATAATAACTATATAATAAATTAATAAAAAATGCATAGTACATAATTTAAAAGTTTAAAGAAAACGACAAAACCTTTAAGGAGGCCCACAGCAGTTTTTCTGTACTTAGGGTGGAAATCTTGAAATTACAATTTTGTATAGAAGATAAACTTCGATCTCCTTAGTCTTCAAACTGATATAAGCAAAAGCGCCAGATCGGGTCAAGTGAAGTTTCAAATTAGCTGGATGGCGAAACTTTTCTGAAATCTCGTCTGAAATGGAGTCGATTCGTGAGACTTGGATGTTTTTGGCTCTTTAGGTTTTCATTCACGTTACGAGCGCTCAAGTATTCGAGTGGCAAGTGGCAATCCTCGCTATGGTTGTAGCTCATTTTATGGCGTGGATCTGATCGCAAGTTGTTCTTATTTATGCCCCGCATCAAACGCTACGTTCGCATTTGCGGGGAACCGATGGATATGTATGGCAAACACGAGATCTCGAGATAATTTCCAAGCAGGTAAGGGAGAATTGACTGTCGCATACTCTGTCGAATCGAGAATCGAATACTATTCACGTTAAAGTAAGAATCGACTCTCCATCCTGTTCAAATATTAGAGGTTTGTCTAATATAGACGGACTGGCACGGTTCGAAAAAATTCTCTGACTATCTGCACGGTTTGACCGCGGCGGGTGAAACCGTAAAGGTACTTTTCGGTCCGTATACGGATCGAAAATTACATCTCATCTCATTTAGACGTTTTAGCTTGTAAAGAGCGTCAAGGCACTTTTCGGCCTGTAAACTGTCAGGCTTGATTGACGGATTACGTAAGTTATAGTCCGTGGCTCGATAATTCGTTCGTTGAAAGGTCCTGCAAGTACAGTATGGCTAGTTTGTTAAGACACTTAAACATCATCAGTGCGTTTTGCTTTTTTCGTCTTATTGACAGTGTCCCAGTTTAGTGTTTCTAGGAGCATACTGGAGCTTGTTTCGAAATTGGCCCTCAAATCTCCCTAGTTGCACGATTTTGTACTTTTTGTAGTTTTCCACTCAATTGGTTACTAAGCCATCCCAAACAGGGCTACAGTACTCGAGATGTGGCTGGATTAGGGCGTTATAAGATTGCATTGCGGCAGATTGAGAGACGAAGGGCCTAATACGCCTTAGGGCAGCTATTGCTGAGGATACCTTTTTACATACTTCGTTAATGTGGTTAGAGCAAGAAAGTCGATCGTCGATGGTAAGACCTAACGACTTCGATAGGAGAATCGAACGACCCGGCATGTTGTCGTCCATTGATTGAGGATGGCGTTAGAACCAAAAATGTCACCCAATCACTTCACTGTGGAAGAAAATAGCGCATGGAAAGATCTGTGTTTGAAAGATATTAACTTTGTGTTTAAGATTTGTAACTTAGAGTGACTATTGACATTTTTACATGAATTTTACTTTGCTTCATACATTTCACAGATCATATGTAAACTAAGGAAGGTTTGCACGGATCATTAATTTCAGACATGTTTCACTATATTTTTCACGGTAGGAAAAGTTTCCCCTGTATTTCATTTGATGTGGATATATTTCACAGGGTTGCTCCAGTAGTGAAAAGTTAAAAGAAAGAAAGCAGCTTCTCTACCTCCCGATGAAGTATGAAAGTAACCATGATCATCTGTCACTTGCTAACATGGCATGAGCATTTACCTACAGCAAGTTCACGGTTAATGCTGTTCCTGGTGAGAGAAATGTATGATGCTACTGTTCAAGGAGAAGCATGGTGGGAAAGGGGTAGATGTTCAGTCAACCATTGAAGCTCCACACCTATACATGCTTGGTGCTTTGGTCAGGCGCAAGAGATTCTTATCAACCAAGGCAATCGCAAGCTTGAACATTATAAATAAATTGTAATATGTGATCAGTTTTGTTTAAATAAAATATATTCACTTACCGTAAACAACATTCCGTTTTTGACTATGTTCCCTGGCCTTCAAAGGCATTCATAGTCCAGGTTAAAGACTGATTGTCTTGAAATTTTGTACAAGAGGATCGGCCGCTGAGAGCGGCGATACAAACTCGCCATCTTAGTTTCAGCGTTGTTACCCATTTGCTCAAAATCACTGTCAAGACAGACACATCCGGAACAAAGCTACTGTTACTGTTTGACACGTAAAAACGAACACTTTATCAGTGAAACACAAAGCACGCTTCGGTTCCGCCATGTTTGTGTAGCTAAAAAAATCCCGCTTCGGGAATCCAAAAATCGGGTCAACTCGCAAGATACACTGGGGGTGTAACAGCAATTCTTGTTTGCGAAAAATGTCCAATTTATTCTTCTAATTCATTGACTGAAAAGGTTGTTTGCACCCCAGCGTATAAGTCGTCGAAGGTTCGCTTCTCTATGATATTTGATAGTTAAC
Source organism: Pavona decussata (assembly GCF_977016875.1). Classification (NCBI taxonomy): domain Eukaryota; kingdom Metazoa; phylum Cnidaria; class Anthozoa; order Scleractinia; family Agariciidae; genus Pavona; species Pavona decussata. The sequence continues at coordinate 78,299 of NW_028145772.1, read as the reverse complement.
ACCATTAAATTTCCACGAAGAAATTATCATCCGACAGTCACTCGACAGGAACACTTTTTATTAAATGACAGCACAGCAAATTAAGGTAGAGTCTTCGAAAATAGTGTGTGTGGGATTTGCCTTTTAAGATTTTTCTGATGCTGGTTGATGCTTTTAGTCTGCATCCAACTTCAGTTCGTCTTAACAATGCGCTAACATCAATCGTGGATTAAATCCACTATCCTGTGATTTGATGGCGAAACGAAGGCAGACGTTTATCCTTATGCAGATCCTTTTTTTTGCTAACCATATGTTTTTCTGTTTCTTTTTTATAGGTATCTCCCAGACCTAGCGAAGGTCGTAAAAATGGTACAGACAAATGTTCCTTTCTTCTGGGTCTGATTACAGGCCTGCCTGCCTCCAGAATTATACTTCTCGTCATCATCGGCCTTTTGGTTTATTACTGCCGCTACGCAAAGTAACCGAATACTTCATTTTCTTTCATGAACGATCTTTCAATGATTTCAGTAGACAATCGCGAATGCGCGAGTCTGACTGATTCACTATCGCTCAGTATCGTTATCTTTTATGATATCTTTCAACGACTTCTCATAAATTCGAAGTAAATATATTATTACTGTTATTCTCTCCATTTCATTTGTTTCTTCTTAAACATATAACAAAACAACAATAGCATGCTAAGAGAAAACGAAAAGAAACATATCAAGAACAACAACAGCATAAACAAACAAAACCAGGACGGAGGCCGGGGGGGATTGGAAGCAGAACATTTTGTCTTTTAACTCAAAGTAGTGTTTCTTTATTAGTTTTTATTATTTTTCGTTCAATTTTGGCGCTTTATTGAAGTTTGGAAGAAATCCAGAAATCCAGTGCGGTCCAGATAGGGTTGATACACTAATCTGGGCCTAACAAATATGAGATAAGCTACAACGTATTTTAGGTTTAATTTGTATGGAATTTCCTGGACATTAATTAAACTACACACTATTATCGTTTTTGTTTGCGATGCAGGAAAACTCGTGCAAGCACTGCTCATGCTGCGGGGAACAGTACACAGGTAACAAGATTCATTCAAACGTTTGAATTGCGTGAAAAAAGATCTCGACGTATGACCAGCAATTACAGATACGAAAATGCTTATTTTCTTTTTGATGTTCGTAGGATACAGTGATAGGAAATCCTCAAACAAACTCAGATTTCGCGCGTGACTACGAAAGCGTGAACAATTCCATCAGGAGCGAGGCTTGGGAATTACGTAAGTCATTCTATTCTGCATAAAGAAGAAGTTTCTCTATAAAAGGAAAAACCTCACCCCTTCCTTTCACAACTTTGTGGCTTCGACACTGTCCATGTACAGTCGTGAAAAGTTGATGGCGCAAGTTTCCCCTGAAAAATAATCCTCGTCACCTCATAATAATCACAGTTATCAGGGTTTATTCCGAAAACTGAGCCAATGTCATCCATAAGGATCGTAGAAAAAGTCGAATGTCGTCTGTCAGTTGTTGAGCATTTGATGGCTGCTTGACAACTGAAGGTCAGAATGGCCAAGCCAGGCCCCTTTTATACTTGAATTTCATGTTTCAAAAGCAAAACCTGGTTGTGATATTCTTTGGAGTAATTCCCGCGACAATACTGCAAATAGCCAATTTTTCAGTTACGTGCTAAGTGAGTTGGCCTTTGAGTGGAAACGAGGCTGAAGTTGACTTTGTTTTGATACAAAACTGTGTTCCAGATGTTGTGCTCCAGATGAAAAGTCTTTCCACAAAAAATTAACAATATATTAACATAAATTATCATTTTGTTCTAGACACTTACGTACGCATGGAAGGCGTGCCTCAGCACCCACCAGTAAACGATGCTCCTGAATCAGATCAGAACTACATGACCATGCAGGGTGGACGAGGAATCCGTGGCTTTGGACATATTTACGAAAACACTCGTGGCGTTCTGTAGGAACGAAATACCGTTGAAAAAAACTGTCAGGCTTGATTCAGGTTTAGGAAAACGTGTCTTCATTTTCCGAGGGGAACTATACAGTATAGAGTAAGGGTGTTTCTCTCAGTGCTGTGCAGTGAACAAATCTACTGCGTATAGTGGCAAATTTGTATGTGTTTACACAGATAAATGTTATGTAGTCTTACTAAAATTTAAGAAAAAAGACAAGAGCTTTGATTTTTGAAAACAAGTTTCGACAGCTCTGCAAACTATCAAAAGAAATTGAATCGTGATTGATTTGAAAAGCTAAAGTTTTAAGTCTGTATCAGTTTATGTAACTTATTGCCGGGATTCTACGAGATAAAGGCACCGACTGATTAAAACCAAAACAAAACAAAACAAAACTTTTTTGACAAAAGCACTTATCGGCAGTCATTAGGGCTTTCAAGAAAGGGTAAACAACATCGTCCAAAGTCAGTATTTCTTTTGAAATTACGGATTTAAGGACAGTAGATGAAGCTTGTGGTTTGGTATTGTATTTAGTTTCGGTAATCACGCAGTAATTTGTGACTTTTAAATACACATTGTGCGTAGAACCAGGAACAGTCGAGATATTCCAGAAGAGTAAGTTATATTTGTGAAGCTGTTTATTTGGGTTACTAAGGAAACTATTGTAGGTGAAGTACATGAGCTCTTCACGCACATCCTGTTGTACATAGTTTTGTTACCATGATTATATGGCACGAGATAATAAGAAATAAAGTTTATTAATAGTTTCAAAGCTATTAAACACGCATTGTAATTAAATTAATTATTTCTCTCTATCTTTGTTTTCTTTGGCTGTTTAATTCGAGGCTTACAGCCACGAACTATATTTAATTAAGTTTTACTCTACCGTGGAATTCAGAACATGTTATGTACTCTTGAACACTGTCCTTGAGTTCTCTCTCCTTGTATTTGAGTCAGCATTCGGACTCATTAAAATAAAGCATAACTTGAAAACATCACACGAAGCTGCTTAAAAATGGTCGTTCTTTGATAAAACAAATTCTTACAGCAACTGAAGAGTTTATAGATATCTTTCATCCTTTCTCTATGTTAATTTTATTTTAGTGGAAGTGCGAAGTATTTTCTTCTATTTTTAAGTTTTTGGTGAAAAATAGAAGAGGTATTGATCAACCTGTCATAGTATTCATATGAAGGACTCTCACAGATACAAGTCGACTTGACAAATGCAGATATCTATTACCTTGCTACGCCAATATATGTGTTCCACAGGGGACAAACGTAGAAGGCTAGAAATGGGTGAAGTAGTGGCGTGAAATGTCAGGAATTTTATCTGCCTTGCGCTCTCAACCGTCACTCGACATTGGAACCTTGACAAATAGAAGGAAGACTTGGATTTTTATTGATTAAGGGCGTCTAATTCTGAGAGTACCCAGGGAGAGAGAGTATATCTGTTTCAAATATAATATTATTTCGCAGATCGACGAAAGTCTTCAAACTGATATAAGCAAAATCGCCAGATCGGGTCAAGGAAAGTTTCAGATTAGTTGGATCGCGAAACTTTTCTGAAATCTCGTCTGAAATGGAGGCGATTCGTCAGACTTGGATGTTTTTAGTTCTTCAGCTTTTCATTCACATTACGAGCGCTCAAGCATTCGAGATTTCAAGACCAACAAGTGGCATGGACGAATTTAATATTCCTCGGTCGATGTGTGGCAATCCTCGCTACGGTTGTAGCTCATTTCATGGCGTAGATCAGATCTCAAGTTGTTCTTGTTTATGCCCCGCATTAAACGCTACGTTCGCATTTGCTGACAACCGATGGATGTGTACGGAAAATTCAAGAGCTCGAGATAATTTTCAAGCAGGTAAGGGAGAATTGACGGTCGCTTATTTGGTCGAATCGAGAATCGAATGCGATTCACGTTAAAGTTAAGAAAGGAGTTTCCTTCCTTTTCAACTATCATTACTTAGGCCATTCCCCTCTCTAAGTAATGTCTATTACCTATTGTTTATGTTTTATTATTTACTCTGAAATTTAACATCTTTTCCTGAGGCTCAAAGAACAGCCGACGTGACTGGGTTAAGATATCACATATTGTTAAATTAAATTTGTATTTGAGCACAAACTGTTTAATTTAGACGTGACATTAAATCTTCTGGGTTAAGCTAGCCACGCTTCAATGGAGGGGCCAAGATATAATAACATTTAAGTCAGTTGTTTCTTACTTCGTAAGTGTAAGGTTTACTTGGAAAGATAGGTTCTCGTTTTTTTTAAAAAGATGTTGTTTTATATTTATTGATTGGGACCAACTGTCTTCTTATCAACAATGTTTGATATGGTGTATTAACTGTCGCCAGCTTGATTCAGCAGACATGAAGAAAATTGCGTTCGATTTGCCTAATCAATCGCAATTTAAAAAATGTATATATGGGCACCAACTGGGAGCCTTTTCGTGCTGAAATTCTAGATAACAATTTTTTTCAGCCATGAAAGTACTTGAAATTGCTTGCTGGCCAATATGATGTTTTCTGAAATCTTAGCAACACAGCCAAAACACTCAATCGACTTTAAACAGTCGAAGCATCAATCAGTTGGAATTTAAGAATGGAATGAAGGGGACTGATATATTGTATGTAGGAGAAAGATGAGCAACTTCATGAACTTGAAAAAAAAAATCACTTTTACCCATGGCATTATGATACGGGTTTAATGATTTGTCATACAACTGAGTTATTAAGTCAAGCAATTGTATTGCGCCCATGGATAGAGCCAGGTTCATTTTATTTTTTCACGTTCTCTGATTCATCAACTAAATACAGCATAGTTTCCAATAGTGTGATTGATAACTCAACTGGCAGGAACCCAACACTAGTATCACAAGATATTGAATTCAAAACTTATTTTTGTATGCTTTTCTATGCTATTGGAATGACTGCGAGAATCTTTCATCCATTGTTCATTTTCATAAAAGATGGCCGTAAATTCAGGTTCATCAAAATGCTCATTAATCCAATTTACCTCTCAAGAATTTCTAATGCCGTATTATTCTGATGATAAAAAGTAAGACATTGTTTATTCCAAAAAACTGTTTTCAATGTTTGGACCGTAGACGTACATTCTTTGGGGTTTAAATGATCGGCCTGCCATGCTTCCAGGATACAAAACACTGTTTTCTATTTAAAACTATATCTTTGTCCTGTTGATTTTAAATTACCACAAGCCTTATATCGTACTCAAAACATTACTGCAGTCTTAGTAAGCACTTTGGTGGTAAAACCAGAAAGCAATATTTTTAATGACCTGTTGATATCGGTTTTCTCCTTGAATAAACGGATATATTTAAGTATTGTTGGGGTCGTATAATGGAACAACAACTAAATTAAAGTGTAACCATGGAGTAAAAATTAGAAATTTACCAATGAAATGACAAGTTTTTTAAAATAAAGCTTTTATGGTACTGAATGGAACATTTTTCAATTGATAGAGCGGTTTTCAGTCGAATGTCGTAAATCGAAAACTTACTCTGTCTGGCCGATTACAACAGACGTATGCGATACGACGAGTCAATCATAATTCGAGGCACTGCCAAGGGTGAGAAAATATTCGAGTAAGACAAGATTGGTTTTGGTGAGTTTTGTCAACCAATCACAAAGCGTAGGAAGGCAAACCCGAAGCAAACGCGCATTTACTTTCGACTGAATTAATTGAAACAGCTATATAATGCAAATGTAATGCAAGGAGTTCAGAGGAAAGGACTTTCTCGGGAATATTGAAACTTAATACGACCTTTGCTATAAGACTGATTCAGACCATAAGTGCTTACGTTACTAGCAACCGCTACACAAAGGAACCTAATAAACTTCTCTTGCCCAGTTTCTTCACTTTTGTAATTTATTACGAAATGTGCTGTAAATTTCTATTTGGTCAGGAACATAGAACATCTCTGCGCCGAGAACATGAGTGGGTTGCTTTTCATGACTAACGATTAAATTTTGGTACTTTTAATGCTCACCACTAAAACTTATACTAAAACAATTATTTATGTAATACTTAGTGGATATTAACGAATGTGTACTTTCCACTCAGGCAACAATTGACAAGTGCGCTGTGATTGGCCAGGTTGACTTTGAGAGACAAAAAACTTTTGCAGTTTTTAGTTTGAGAATGATTTATTATTCAGTAATGACACAGGCAAACTCGGAAAAAGAAATTCCTAGCGCTACTATGAGGAGTCGAACCTAAGACCTTCTGACTACTAATTCGGATGCTCTACCACTGAGCTACAGGGGACTCGTGGGAGCTAAAGCCATTAAACTAGGTTCATGGGAAAAACATCCTGCATACTGCTAGGATTGGAATGCCAATGAGTGGCATATGTGCAATGAAAGGAAATGTCATGTAATATTTTAAGCCTGGTGAACAAAAGTTTTTATTTGACAGTTATAAATATAACTAATTGAAATAGTTGTAGAAGCTCTGAACATTTGAAGCCTCAACAGAGCAGTGTTTCTTTCTCTTTTAATAACTCCATACTCGTGAAATTCAGAAAGTGTTTTTGTTTGTAAATGAGATGAGAGACATAAAATGTTGGCATATTTTGTCAATCAAAAAAATCATTTATATATCATTAAATTCGTTTAATCTCCTCTAGGTTGCGAAGCAAAGACAACATTTTCAGGGGAAAATGCCGATGGGCGCATACCTACATTGGTCATTGGTAGCAGAAGAGAAATTTCAATGAGGTACTGGCCATGGCAGTTTTGGAGATGTTCCTTGAATCTCGGATCTTCCTGGTTTGTGGGGTGCAATGGCTCCAAACGTCTGTTTACTCAACAATATTTAAACGCCACATCAAACCTGTTTGGACTCTCTCGCATTTCGTTACAAGCACGTTACGTTCTTGAGGTAAGATATTACTTCCCAAATGAATGTGTTGTTTATAGAAATATCGTGTACGTAAACTGGACATGCGGATGACTGAAAGACACCCTGAGTGAGTTTTAAAAGCTTTACTGAATTTTAACCCACAGCCCTGCGATAATAGGGCAAGGCTTGGTAGCTCAGTTGATAAGGTGATTACAACGCAAACGACGTTTCGATGTCAGGGGTGTGAATGCCGTTTAAGCCTGAATGTTTTTAATTTCAACTTTAAGTCCACATGTTGTTACTTACAACAAGTTTTTCAGCTTTTTCTGTTTTTTATTAATTTGTAATACCGCACACATCTTTCAGCTTCTTTCACGAAAAAAAAAAAAAAAAAAATTAACAAACCAACGTTAAGCTGCAGTTTGAAACCAAGTATGATACAAACCCCGAGATTTCCTCAGGAGGATCAATCCTTTATCTAGTTGGAAGTAAGGAATGTATGCCATTGTGAATATGACCAATTCTAAAAGATACTACTCCAAGAGTACCGTCACATGATCTGTAATGGGGCAACAAATCAACGAAGTGAATAAGGTCTATTAGTTCTTTGGCTTGAAATTATTAACAACGATACGTTCAAGAGTTAAATTCGAATTTTGAAACACTTAAGAAAGTCATTTGAAATCCTCAGATGTTTCGGGCAGTTTAACTCCCCTGTTTTGACACAAAACCGAAAAGCGTTGTTCGATTGCGAAAGATTGCTTACAACTTCGAATTTCCCGGTAAGAACGTATTTTAATCCCAATTTTTAACAACTAAGATGAAAGGTGAAAGCTTCAGAGGGGGTAAAAAATAAAAGATAGATTGAACACATAACGTCTATTTTACATGGTTACAAAGGTGATTACTGGTCGTTTAAGTCGAGCACTGGGGAAGGGTAATGTCGGTTGAATTTTTACTTATGCAATTGTACAGTAGTAAGGGAGAACCGTGTATGACTTAATGATTTTTAAAATTTATCTCATACGAAGAAATTGATTTTTTTCTCTTTTTAACAGATGAACGCTGGTGTGCCAAATAGCAGTTTACTTCAGGGAAAAATTATCAACTTAGTCCTGAAATGCAACGCAGATATCTTTGCTTTAGATTTCTGTCTGGTGTTCAAGCTGGAAGGCAAAGAAAATTGTAAGTATAATCGGTACTTTTCACGATAACCACACGAAACATTTATAAGAACTTAACCCTATCTAGTTATTTGAATTAGTTAACCCTACTTCAAGTTCTCGTGAGATGTCTTGACAAATTAACTAAAGACCACGAGGCCTGTTTTCCAAGCGAAAAACGGATGAGACTCACTAAAGCCATGCTCTAAACCCCAAATTTTAAGCTGGCGAACCCAACTAAAAAGCTAACCAATCCGACTAAAATGACACACGTGTAAACAGATACATATGCGTTATTGACCAAGCGTGAGGTCAAGATGGCTGGATATTGGCCAAGTTCTTTTTTTGCGTTTTTCGTCTCGGTCCATAAAAACGCAAAAAAAGAACGGGGCCAATATCCAGCCATCTTGACCGAACAAGCTTGGTCAATAAAGGATTTATTATATGGCTTTACCTTCAAGTTAAAACTACAACAACAAAGCAAAATAGGACATGAAACTGCTCTACTCGGAAAGAAATTCTTCATAGCCGGCCGGTGCAAGATTTATTTTCAGTGCATTTTTGGATTAGCATGTAATCGTGGGAAACAAGGAATCCTAAATTATCTTAGGGCTCTAACTTTATAATGGCTTAAAGGGAGTATACAATTATTAAGAACGAAAAATTTAGATTTTCGCAAGAGCGGGAAGATTTGAATGGAATCCGGCAAACTCGCCATTTTCAGCCGATCGCGCGGTCGCGTAAATAATAAACATTTTTACACAGTTTTCGGCTTCCAATCATTAATTTTTCAATGAAACAATACATTTTGAGATTATATGCAAACATAAGCCAAAAATAGAGCGGGTAAATCTGAAAACTGGGCGAAACTTTGATAGATTTTGTTGTTTACAACAAGCAAGACGCGGCTAAATTAAAAACGTGAGCTTCTTCGGCGAACTTGAAAAAAATACTTGTCTGAACTGCTCTAAACACTTAACACAACTTCCACTACGCTATGATGTAGACACCGTCATTGCAAACTCGGAGAACTTATCAATTTGGCACTCGACTTGAGACAATAAGTTTTACAAAATCAACTCTTTCTAAAATACTACACGCAGAGCAACTTACCGATTCAACTCACATTCATTGTAGCTGAAACAAAATTTTCACTACACCAGGACGATTCCATTCTCTTTCCTTCTCCTTTCCGTAAATGTTGAGAGTTTACCGAACGTTTTAGTGAGCGTTTTTCCCTAAAACAACGAGAAAATCGAAGAAAAGATTGCATTATTGTTGGGATTAAACTTTCGATGCCAAGCGCACGGGCAACGGGTAATCCCGAGCGGGCAAGATAGCTCCATCTTGCCCGCTCGGGTAGCCAATCACAGCGCAGGATTTGACTCATCTTGCCCGCTAGCGGGGCCAGCCATATAATAAACTAAGTTATTGATTTGACACTTCATTAATTAACGACTCATTGGTTTTAAGGAACTAAAAGTCTTGCAGAAAGAGAGTCCATTCCTCCCCTTGTTTCCAAGATCTTGTCATTGCTATGAGAATATAACAAACGCAATGTTTCAAATAATTTCTACATTTTCTACAGGTCCTGTCAACGAGCCAATAAACTCGACGTTTTCTGCTATACAGCCATCGAAGACAACGTATCCAGCACTAACCACAACTTCGAGCCTGCAAAATTATACCACAGCCACTCAGCCAAGCAGCAGAGTTCCTTCAGCCCCCGTTACCCTACTGCATACTCACGCCACTTCAGTGATCAGTTCTAATGCTTCATCTGCTTTTCCCTCTACTACACCAACAACATCCAAAGGGTCGCTGACAGTTTCCATTAGAGCACCAGTATCTACATCGGAAGTCTCTGTCGCATCCACGATAGTCCTCGATACTACACCGATAGCCTCCACTACTTCACCGAAAGCTTCCGTTAGTTCATCAGTCTCGTTTCCTACAACAAGAAGCTCCCTAAGCTCACCACGATTTATTCTGTCCGATATTTTATCGACGACCTTAGCTTTCAGTGTTACATCAACAGCCTCCGTTACCTTATTATCTGATTCTGTTACTACAACTGCAGCCTTTGTTACTCCAACCACCCATACTTCCAATGTTATATCAAGGGAATCCAGTAGTTCTAAAAAAGATTCTAGAATTACATCGAGATCATCCATTAGCTCTTGGAAAGCCTCTGATGTTACCCCTAAAGCATCCGTAAGTCCACAAGCAGTATCCAGTAACAAACGGAAAACATCCATTAGTTCACTAACCACCTCCGACGCTACAACAAGAACCTCCATAAGTTCGTGGACAACTTTCGATGCCTTACCGAGGGCCGCCACGAGCCCCCCGGACGACTTCGGTATTACGCGTGGAGTATCGGTTTCTCAAGCAAAACCTTCCGATACAAGAACGACAAAGGAAATTTTGCCAACATCTTTAAATATTCTTCCGAAGGTGGAGATTCCATTGGAAGTCATTGAAGTTTCATCGTCAATTAATGAAGGTCAAGAGACTCCCGTGCTCCTTCTACCAACGGAACCAGGCATCAGAGAAGCCACGTTCGAACCAAATGTAAGTAATTAGATAGAGTTCTTAGCTTGGCTGGCTGTATTACATGCCTGACATTTGTCTTTTGATGAGTCGGAAGTCAGCACTGAATGAGGTGATAGACACTGAAGCAAACTAAGTCGCGTTGCGGTTTTGGGCATCGTCAAACCATGATTTAATATTTGACTCCTAACAGCAATAAGGCTGTCTCTAAGTTCAGGGACGAAGTTTCTAAAAACACACAAAAATGCAGCGACAACAACAACAACAACAACAACAACAAAAACAAACAAACAAACAAACAAACATATTTTTTTAGGGGGGGGGGGGGGTTCCTATGTGAATCCCAAAACTAAGACTCAAGAACATGTTCTTACTGAGATGATAAAATCTCTGGTAAAATAGTCAGGATGTAACCAAGGATATCATATCTAGTAAACGAAGCCGATCATAAGTTAAGAATGTCTCCTTTTTACCAGTTTTGAAAGATTTGGTACCTTTCTCGCCGCCATGTTACTTCGGCACCCTTCTCTAGTTTTTTTTTTTCTTTAAGACCCTTTCCTTTCTTTTACTCTAACACTCCTGCGCCTTTCTTCTACGAACGGAAAGCCCGTGACGTCCTTCGCTGAAAATATCACGCCCACGATCGCTGGTTCATTTAGATTTACCCTTAACTGATCACAAAGTAAAGGCCATGATTTAAGAGACGTCGTCATGGGTACATGCAACATATCGCAAGCAGTTAAATGATATTTTAAGACAGACATAGATGAAATTTATTGCCAGGCAATACTATATATAAATATTTTTTTTATACAGATTCCTCCCAGCACTGAGAGCAGGCGGAGAGAAAAAAGCAATGGTTTATACATTGGTCTCGTGATAGGGACAACAGCAGTTGTTCTAGCCACTGTCGTCATCGTTGGGTTCCTCTTTTATCGACGCCGCCGTTTAAAGTAATTAAAACTAAATCAACTTATAATTTACAACAATAACAAATAATATATTACTGTAATTATTTAACGCAGTGGTCTAATAGTTATAGTGCGTCAACTTTGATATAAAGAGACCCATTCTTAAGGGATGGGAGGGAGCGGAGAGCTGGGAGCTTACTGTACTCTTTGAAATTTCCCAGGAGAGCGGGGAAAGCACCATATGCCAAGTTTATTTCGTTGTTGGGTATATAGTAAGAAAAGCTAACCTTTCGATGAATGGAGATGGGTTGCTGAAAGTTTACTGACGATATTCTATTCTATACTTTGGAATCGTGTTTGAGCCACTAGAGTTGTCGTGTAAGCCCTTGCACCCTGACCTTTTTCCAATTTGTTTTATACACAGCGTGCAGCTACGTCCAAGAAGCGCAAGTGAGGAAACAAAGGTAATGCGTTGAAAATGTTCCTTTATGTAATAAATATAACTCCCGCAACGAGGTCAACAAGAGCGAAATTATTTTTCAACCATACATGTTGGTGTTTCCCTAGCGTACCTAACTCAGAGAATCTACAGGGTAAATGTCCTTTATTTCAATTTACGGTTTTCATTGCTAAGTCTTACCGTATCCTAGTTTTCGATTTGTTTGACATATACATGTATTTTGTTTCATTATATGTTTACATTTTTGACAGATTTCTATAATGATGAGCCCACGTACAAGCTTAGCGCTAGAACCAGAAGCAGATGACACTTTGAGGAGATCACGTAAGCAGTCCTAATGGTTACCCAGCTCTCATTGTTCAAAGGCTCCACCTAAGGGGATACTCAAATTTTTGGTTTTTTAAACGGTCTTAAAAATAGGCTGTGAACAAAGAGTGGCAAAGACCAAGTAGACATTGCCTACAGAAATTTGGACGCGGATCACTCTTTGCGCCTGAAATACCGAGAGTCAGAGAGGCTCTGGGAAACCCTTTAGGGGGTAATTTCTGCTTTATATAGGTGGGAGGAGTGTCAATGTCTCTTGAAGTCGGTATGTGAATGGATAAGGGGTTTAGCCCTGCTTTATTGAGTACCTGTCCCCAATTTCAGCAGAGTCAAAGTGTTAGCCTCACAACAATGTGGCTTTATGAGTGGATTTACCTTGTTGTTACTTCTCCCCTTGCTCCGACGCGCTTTCCTTTGAGTTGTACTTAGCTGACCAACCAACGTGAAAACCATTTCCGCATTGCGTGACCAGCCACTAGAAACGAGAGAAATACATCAACTTAATGTCATACCTCAACTTTGTATGTCTTTTATCTATCAACAGCGATGAACGTTCCAAACTACCAGATTCCTTTATGGGAGGATGAGGGTAATAAAGACCCTATTTATGCTGTCCTTAATTTCCCTGAGGAAACCAATACAGAAGCCGGAAACGACGAGGAACCGTTTTACTATCTTCTAGAAGAGGTTTATCCAAACAAAAAAGGAATGGACGACAATAATTTCTCAAAGGATCCATCAAAGCCACAACCCAACAAGGATCCCATTTACGCAAAAGTTACCCGCAAGAAACAACCGGTTGATAATTTTCTAGATATGTCTGATTTAATTAACTCTAGAGAAAATAATGGCAACTCGGAAGACGCAAGTGTGCTCGGGGTATTAGGGCCTTACGTTAAAGATGCGGATGAAGAAGGTCGGCCTGGAAGTTCAGCAGGAAAACCAGTTTACTTCACTTTAGAGGAGTGTTTTTCGGATACTTTTAGGAGATGTAACAACGATTTGGATTGCAACAATGCCCCAGTTTATAGAATTTTGGAAGGACCAGATCGATATAGGGCCATTTGCACCGAAGCACTCTTTTACTATTCTCCAAACAGGTCTGAATTTGATGACGAAAATAACAATAACTCTAAATTTACTATTGGACAAGTTTTTGACGAATTGGAGGATCGTTACCTTAACAGGGATGAGGAAACCGCAACCACCTCTCCAGAAAGGACAGGCGTAATCCGTTGTTTGGAAAGGCAAGATGAGAGTGATTCTAGAGGCACAAACGAACCAGTGTACAACTTTTTGGACGATGTTTGTCTTAGAGGACCTCCGATCGCGTTATCTCATCATGGTGGTCCAATTTACTTCAATTTGAAGCGCTTAAAATCCAATCACGGCAAGGCAACCCGAATTCGTTCCAGATTAGAAGAAGCACTAGAAGACAACGTAGTGGAAGAACAGTATCTAAAAGGCACGGAAGGAGATGATTGGAATGAAGAAGAACCAGTCTTTTACACATTAGAGAAATTGTGTTCTGACACGTTCAAGAGAGAAAGTAGTGATTGTCTAGGTACTACAATTGAACAAGCGTTAGAAGAATTAGAAGAACGTTACCTTAGAAGAAACGAAGAATCTGGGGACAGCTCTTCAGAAAGACCAAGCGTCCCTTCCGAGATACATTGTTTGGGTGAAGAAAAAAATACGAGTTCATCTAAAGACTCAAACGAACCGAATCACCCACCAAAATATAGAGCGAAACCTATTCGAAAAGGTCCACTTTACCTCACTTTAAATCAGTTAAGAGCCAATCTTTCCAATTCCAAAGTAGCTGGAAGTGGTTCCAAATTGGAAGAAGAGCAGGTGTATAAAGCAGAAGAAGACACCTATCTTAAAGACGATAAAGAAAACGATCAGTCTGGGGTGCTAGGAGAACCGATCTTTTTCACACTGAACAAATTGTGCCCTGATAGCCTCAAGAGATACAGAAGTGATGGTCAAGGTACTACAGTAGAACAAGTGTTTGACGAATTGGAGCGTTACCTTAAAAGAAACGAAGAAGCTGAGATCATCTCCCCAGAAAGCAAACCCTTACAGCCTGAGAGACATTATTTGGATACGGAAAAAGATGAGAGTGACTCTATGGACTCAAACGAACCGATCCACAATTTCTTTAGGGACGTGCGCACTGAAAATCCCCCAAAATACAGAGCGAAACCCATCCGAGAAGGCCCAGTTCATCTCACTTTGAAACGCCCAAGGGCCAATCTTTCCAATTCTAAAGCAACTGGAATTGGCTCCAAATTGGAAGATAAAAAAGTGCATAACGTAGAGGAGGAAAACTACCTAAAAGACGATAAAGAAAAGGATCAGTCTGGGGCTCTTGAGGAACGAATCTTCTTTACATTGAACAAATTGTGCCCTGATAGCCTCAAGAGATACAGAAGTGATGGTCAAGGTACTACAATTGAGCAAGTGTTTGACGAATTGAAGGAGCGTTACCTTAAAAGAAACGAAGACGCTGGGATCTCCTCTTCAGAAAGGCCAAGCCTGCAACCTGAGGGACATTCTTTGGATAAGGAAAAGGATGAGAGTAACTCTAAAGACTCAAACGAACCGATCCACACTTTCGTTGAGGACGTGGGCACTGAAAATCACCCAAAATACAGAGCGAAACCAATTCGAGAAGGCCCAATTTACCTCACTTTGAATCGCCTAGGGGCCAATCTTTCCAATTCCAAAGCAACTGGAATTGTCTCCAAATTGGAAGATGAACAAGTGCATAACGTTGAGGAAGAAAACTACCTAAAAGACGATAAAGAAAAGGATCAGTCTGGGGATCTTGACGAACGAATCTTCTTTACACTGAACAAATTGTGCCCTGATAGCCTCAAGAGATACAAAAGTGATGGTCAAGGTACTACAATTGAGCAAGTGTTTGACGAAATGGAGGAGCGTTACCTTAAAAGAAACGAAGACGCTGGGATCACCTCTACAGAAAGGCCAAGTCTGCAACCTAACGGGCATTCTTTGGATAAGGAAAAAGATGAGAGTGGCTCTAAAGACTCAAACGAACCGATCCACACTTTCGTTGAGGACGTGGGCACTGAAAATCACCCAAAATACAGAGCGAAACCAATTCGAGAAGGCCCAATTTACCTCACTTTGAATCGCCTAGGGGCCAATCTTTCCAATTCTAAAGCAACTGGAATTGTCTCCAAATTGGAAGATGAACAAGTGCATAACGTTGAGGAAGAAAACTACCCAAAAGACGATAAAGAAAAGGATCAGTCTGGGGATCTTGACGAACGAATCTTCTTTACACTGAACAAATTGTGCCCTGATAGCCTCAAGAGATACAGAAGTGATGGTCAAGGTACTACAATTGAGCAAGTGTTTGACGAATTGGAGGAGCGTTACCTTAAAAGAAACGAAGACGCTGGGATCACCTCTACAGAAAGGCCAAGTCTGCAACCTAACGGGCATTCTTTGGATAAGGAAAAAGATGAGAGTGGCTCTAAAGACTCAAACGAACCGATCCACAATTTCTTTGAGGACGTGCGCACTGCAAATCCTCCAAAATATAAAGCCAAACCCATTCGAGAAGGTCCAGTTTACCTCACTTTGAAACACCTAAGGGCCAATCTTTCCAATTCCAAAGCAACTGGAATTGCCTCCAATTTGGAAGATGAACAAGTGCATAACGTTGAGGAAGAAAACTACCTAAAAGACGATAAAGAAAAGGATCAGTCTGGGGATCTTGACGAACGAATCTTCTTTACACTGAACAAATTGTGCCCTGATAGCCTCAAGAGATACAGGAGTGATGGTCAAGGCACTACAATTGAGCAAGTGTTTGACGAAATGGAGGAGCGTTACCTTAAAAGAAACGAAGACGCTGGGATCACCTCTACAGAAAGGCCAAGTCTGCAACCTAACGGGCATTCTTTGGATAAGGAAAAAGATGAGAGTGGCTCTAAAGACTCAAACGAACCGATCCACAATTTCTTTGAGGACGTACGCACTGCAAATCCTCTAAAATATAGAGCAAAACCCATTCGAGAAGGCCCAATTTACCTCACTTTCAAGCGTCTGAGGGCCAATCTTTCTAATTCCAAAGCAACCGGAGTTAATTCCAAATTGGAAGGTGAGCAAGTGCATACCGTAGAGGAAAAAAATTCTCTTGAAAGCGATCAGTCTGAAGCTCTATACGAACCTATCTTTTTTACACTGAACAAATTGTGCCCTGATAGCCTCAAGAGATACAGAAGTGATGGGCAAGGTACTACAATAGAACAAGTGTTTGATGAATTGGAGGAACGTTACCTTAAAAGAAACGAAGAACCTGGGACGACCTCTCTTGGAAGACCAAACCTAACATCTGAGAGACATTGTTTGGATGCAATAGACAAGAGTGAATCTGAAGACTCAAAAGAACAGATGGACGACCATTTGGAGGACATTTGCATTGCAAATCGTCCAAAATTTAGAGCGAAACCCATTCGAGAAGGCCCAGTTTACCTCACTCTCAAACAGTTAGGAGCCAATCAATCCAAGGTAGCTCAAACTGGTTCCAAACTGGATGATGACATTCAGTCTGGGGCTTTAGACGAACCAATTTGCTTTACACTGAACAAATTGTGCCCCGATAGTCTCAAGAGATACAGAAGTGATGGTCAAGGTACTTCAATTCAACAAGTGTTTGACAAATTGGAAGAACGTTACCTTAAAACGAAGGAGGCTGGGAACACCTCTTCAGAAAGGTCAGGCCTACCATTTGACAGGGATTGCCCGGACCAAAAGGATGAGAGTGGAGCTAAAGCCACGGACGAACCGATATACAACTTGTTGCGTGAAGTTTGCCTCAAAGGACCCCCCAAATATAGAGCAATACCCAAACAGGGAGGTCCAATTTACTTCACTTTGAAACGGTTAAAATCTAATCACCCCAAAGCAACGCCAATTTGTTCCCAATGGAAAGATGAACCAGTGTATAGTGTTGTGGGGGAGGAGTATCTTAAAGGCGCAGGGGAAAATGACCAGCCTGGAGAAGAACCAATTCATCTCACATTAGAGGAATTGTGCTCCGAGACCTTAAAGAGAGCAAGAAATGATTGCGAGGATAGTAGTGAATCAGAGGACGACATTTACGAGGAGCTCAAATTCGCAAGCACAGAAGAGACTAGCCCCTTAGAAAAGCCAGCTTTAAGCACTTCGGAGAACGTTTATTCGAAGAACTTAAAGAAAACAAAGGCTGAGTCTCTGTGTTAAATTGAAGTCAACTAGAACACAGAGTTTGAAGGAACCTTAACTGAAGTTAAAAGTCGATGGAAGTTATGTCTGGAGCCGTCCTGGAGTGGGATGTGCCCGCTTAAGAAAACTGAACTGCAGAATTCAAGTGCTCATGTGAATTCGGTCCGGGCAAACACGTTTCTCATGCATGGGGATTGTGTTTATAAGAAGAACGTACCACAATTCCAGAGTAGCTTATACAAAGGTCTCATCCGCTTTGATCCCTTAGCATCCCCTGAATAATAGAGAAGAAACGCAATCAATCATATTCAGGAGGAGTTTTGTCAAAGCGTGTTAAGGGAAAATGAATGATTTGGGTCCAACAATCTGACAGACCATCCCTATAGATATAATAAAGGCGCTAGAGCTGAGACCAATTTAGGCGAAGTCCACCTATGGAACACGGATTGAAAAAAAGTCGTTGGGTAAAACGTGTAAGCCATGAACGATGCAACCTAACGGGTTTCTAGCTTTTAACCTACGCACTGATATTTGCTTTCTTAGAATTAGAATTGTGTGTCATGAGACTGTTGAAAAATCAAGCCATATCATTTTTTTCTCCTAATGAAAAATCTTTTTCCAGACCGACTCATCGTGTAAATTGTTCAGACATAATTTTGAAGAGCTGAGTAAAATTATTTGAGGGCATCAATGCCGTTTCTCAAGCTCAAAATATAAATATATTACAAGCACAAACAGAAAAAGCTTTGGATACAAAATGCGCACCGCTGCTAATTAGATCTTCTCATAATTCCATCACGTCGCAATGTCCGTGGTTCATACTTTGTATACGACAATGCTTTTTCAATCAGGTGTATCAAGAACGAGGCCAAGTAGTCTGATAACAACGGATAGTACAGTAGAACCTCGCTTACTTGAACTCAGTTAACTTGAAGTCTCCGCTCAACTCGAACACAATCCGATTTCCCGTGGATTTGACCCCATTTTTTCAGTCATTTACTACCAGCTAACTCGAACTACTTTTAATTTCCCTTGGCTCAAATTTACCCCGATAACTCGAACTCTAAATTAAAAACGTCGGTCGGTAAACCTCAAAATGTCAGAACATAGCCGATTGACGTATTGACATGTGCAATGTATGGAAACGTCGATCTCAGCCTTGTTTGGTCCTTAATATGTTCTTGAAATGTTGGCTTAAATTTCCAAACTAAACGTTCTAAAATAGCAAAAGGCTCTTAGAAAACAAACTTATTGCACCAAGTGACCAGTAATTATGAAAGAATGAAAAAAGCAACGATATATTTATTAATTATTAACAGAGAATACTTAAATTTAACACCAACCCCGTAAGCTAGAATCCCCGCTAACTCGAACTATTTTTGGTTTCCCTTGGTGTTCTACTGTATTGTTTATGTAACCTCTGGGCTTATACCTTATACCCCCCCCCCCTTCCCCCTTCCTCTACCGGGGACGACTCTCATATCAAAGGGGCGGGGATGCTTGTCGGAAATTTTGAATTAAACCCCTAAAGGAGATCAATCTGGGCGTGGCCCAAGCTTTTCTTGACCCCTAAAAGAGACAATTTTTAAAGACAGACAAATAAAAAATACAGTGACTTTTCGTGCAACCCTAAACAAGATTTTCGCGGCTAAATATAATGGCGTTTTGCCCAGAAAACCCTAAGTGCGACCAAAAATTCGAAATTTACACCCCTAAGCGAGACGACGAGTATATCCCCGCCCTTTGCCGTAGTGTCAGCCCTGCAATCAGTTTGGTTTATTTACACGTAAAGTGACTTCTGGCACGAACATTTCTACTACAAGAGATCCGGCAACGGAACGTATTCAGTACAGTCCATTTTGCGTCGTGTGGTCCCCTGCATCCAAAAGTTTCGTACCGGCCCCTTTCATACGAGAGTTTCCCCCCGGGGGGGCTAAGCCTGAGTAGTACATAGTTTTTATTAATCTCATTGAAGCAGGTTTTTGCTAAGAACAAAAAAATTTAATATCGAAATATTTGAAATATGTGTACAGTGGTATCACGCAACAATGTAACATTTGTTTGCGTTTGAAACTGTTTTCTAATAGTGAGAGTTCGACACGGGGCTTGGACGCCCTCCGTAATCTAGTTTTGTTACTGAAAGAATCAAGAGAAAAAAAAAAATTCTTCGCCTAAACCGAGATTGATTGTTTTACTACTTTAAGAATCGGGTTAAAAAAAGCTTCTTCTATTTTACTAGCAGTAATCAAAGATTATAGGAGTGCGTTCGACACCTCAACATTTTATACATTGAGCTATGGTGTGAACCCTTTCATTTTCTTTTAAATTGAACTTATTGCGTTGTATATGTTTTACATTTATATGCAGCTTTGCTTTATTGTTACTAAACTCAACATCTTTACGGAATATTGGAAGATTCTCCCCCCCCCCCCCCCCCCTTTGCAGAGCCACCCGATCCTCGAGGGGAAAAAAAGGCTAGTGCACGAGCTAGAACAAAATACAGACCAAAACTTATCTGAATTTAAACATCTTAATTTTTTTGGTATTAAGGGGCAAAGGGGAATAAACCCTTAAATTGTTGGGATTACTGTCCTGTTCCCCACTAAAGCTCCTTGTTTGAATACCGTACATCACTTCGGCAAACACGAGTTTGTGAAAGGCCATATATATGGTCACACAACCTCGCTTCTTGCGTGACATAAAAATAATACAAAATATTTTCGGTCAGACGCTTTTAACTTGACAGGAAAAGACCTCAGAAGACGGCATACATCTTAAGTCTTCTACTAAGAAGTTTATATTCTGAACAATTGGGCGAAAATTACACTTCTATAAAGCCGTAGATGTTTTGAATGAAGCGACTTAATTCGCATATTGAAACATGTTGATCTGAGATGTCAAACGCGTGTGTAGTTGTGATTTACAACCGGTATTATTCAAACCTCGTGAATTCAAAAGGCTAAAATGCTATCGTAAAGCTCTCAGCTCTCTGAACTTCACTAAAAACGAAGTCTCACTGTTGCTTGATCGAGTTCAGTTCGCGTATTGCCGATTCAGCTCGACAGCATGGCTATTCCTAGTCGAACGCGAATAGAATGACAAACAAAATTCCGGAATGCGGATAGATAAGACTTCTACAAACGATTAACTCACCTCCTGACCAGGATAGCAAAAGCAACGAGCAACTTCATCACCAAAAATGACACCTTGCATTGAGTTATCATAATTATGATTGCATATAAAAAGCGAACGTAAAAGCTTTCGTCAAAACGATGTCAGTGGGTGGGGGCTAATCTTGTGTCAGCCTGCCCACCGCTTACAGAGAAAAAGAAAGGCTCGATTTCTTACCGACCCGATTAGACCTCGAACGGATACAAATCTAACAATACAGATTACTTGCTCTGCAGTATCCAGTGGGTTTTCACATGTAACTTTCAATTTTGCATTAAAAAGTGAACGACGGAAATGAAACCCACAAACGGGCAAGTCCCTTAAATTTGCAACAATGGCAATCGCGACGATTTCGTCGAAACCAGACCGGAAGATGTCTATATTTACCACCTCTTATTAAAACGAATAAATTGCTACAACAGCAGACGTGACCAACGCCGCTAAATAAACTACAACTAGAACATAACCTTTCCTAAACTATAACATTCCTATCCAATCCTTTTGCTGCTTTGTTTCTACCGCAAAATCGCGTACCCAGATCTTCTCACTATTCGGGAGATTTTAATGACGTCGTAATGTGTCACGAATGTGACACATTCCGTGATTGCGCGTTCAACATTTGTAGAAAAAATACGCCTTGCTCATGGATTTCTCGCGTGGTGACAAATGGAAGAAAAACCTCCCTGATTAAGATGATTCTCAAGAACATTTTGTTTCTATAAAGTTCGGTTAAAATTTCGCCTACCGGATTCAAGTTTAAATGTAGGCAGCCACCCATGCACTCAGTCGGATCCAGACAGGTAATTGTTTTCTTTTTTTTAGGGGGGGGGGGGGGAGGGGGCTCTTGAATGCTTGACCTGCTTCTAAGGAAGGGGAGGGGGGGGGGGGTGGTCGTGTCCTAGATCCGCTAGTCATTGCTGACAACGGTAATAAATAGGCCGTACACTGTGCTTCGCGACTGGGGTTGGTTGTATGCGTCGGATTGTCTAGGAACTGTTCACAAACGTTTCTCGGAGAGATCACACTAAAAAAATCTGCATGACAATTTGTAGTCAAAGTGCCTTAAATGCCGATGCATGACACGGGCATTAACTTTGCCTTCTTAATCGAGGCAAATATATGAAATTATTTGCCTATGCATCGGTAGAACACTCGTCAAAATCCGGGTTTGACAATTTTGAATGCAAATCGGTTAAAAGGGTCAGAGAACGATCCGCATTTTTTTTTATAATTTTAGCTTTCTAATTTATTTCTGTGAGCTGTCTAGTAGAAACGCAATATCACTAGGGCAAAAATATCTGATATTTAACTCGTAGCTCTAATGGCGGTCATGCTGTGAGTCCCATATAAAAGAGTTATTGAAGTATGTATTTGACCTTAAAAGGCCTCATGGTGCCTATGATCTACTGTTTATCTTGCGGAAGTGAATTTGAAGTTTCGAAACTCTTTATTAGCGAAAGTATTGTAAACAAAGAAATTTCAGAAGCGTGACGAGGAGAAAATAATAGTGATACGAAGCCTATAGGTTGCGTTTGTGCTAAATACTCGGGTTTCTAAAGGCTGGGAAATACAAGTGCTATATATTCTTGCTGTACCGGATATGCGAGTGATGAATCTACTCCGTGTCAACGTCTTCATAGCGTTTCTGTTTTACATCGACACTACGTTTTCCCAAGAGATAGAAATTGGCAGGCATATGAATAACATATCTAAAAGATGGAAAGATGTCAAAGACGATTTTAACATACCTGATTCAGAGTGTGGACAAAACGGTCGATACGAGAGTTATTGCCCTTCCGGATGTCGCCGTGGAACGGTTACTGGTAATCCCAATTACTCCTGTTCTTGCCCAGATGATAACTCCACTTTAACATATTATAACGATGAATGGAGATGCCGTAAAAATGCAGAAGTGCGAAAACAACTAGGTAAGTATTCGTTTTCTTCTAGAAACATTTGATCATGAATTCGTTGTTGTCCAATTCCCAATTTTGTCCAATTTTGGTTCTTCAACACGAGCAAGTTCAGTTTTAGTGTTAAATTACCTAACCGTGTGATAACTGATAAACATATATATATATATATATAGATTGCAAAAGACACTCTGTCCAACCCAAAATTGTACAACATCATCCGACATTTCAGTTGACAAAGGCTGAGCCATTATCTTCTAGATCTCAGAATATTAATCCATGTTCCAACTTTTCTTTCCGTAGTAGTTTTGATAAGAGGAACAAATAATAAGCAAATATAATGTGTTATGTTTCCTTAAATTGCCTTTACTCAGCAGTCTTGTGTTTTGTCAAACTTGGCTTTATTTCCTTGTAGGGACTACTTGTGCTTGTCTCAGTGTAACATTTTAAAAATTTCCAACGTACAGTACTAGTCCCATCTATCCAAAACAGTCATGAATTAAGTCATTCAGTCATGCATTGAGCAATCAAAACGATTTTGCATTTAATGTTTCGCAGTTCACTAAACATCAGCTACTAAAATCGGCAAGGAAGTTGTTTGCACAGCCTTTTAGTTCTACCGAAGCCAGCTTTTCAGGCTTTTGTTCACCGAAACTCTGTTATCCCTCGAAACTGACCGGAACTTTTGGTTTCCATGGATGACGAACTTACCCACACGGCTTTAATTTGTAAGATATTCATTCAAGTTTATTGTCTCGAACAATCTATTCCATTCATGTACATTATGGAAAGGAAGTTGGTGGTAATCGTTTATCGTAGTAGGTCCAATACCCGTCAGTAATTAAATTGTTGTATGATGATTCGTTTGTCTTATGCTACAGTCACCTAAAATACAAATTATGTAAACTGCAACTTTTCGACTGCACAAACTTAGAAGAAATGGACACGATAAACTGAAATAACACGTCATATGTTCAATGTCCGTCACATAAATTAGGTTTCAAGAACTGTGCAATTTACAAAGAATGTATGACTGGGTAGCAATGCCATAGATAATCGTTTCTCAAATCCTATTAAAACTTTCTGAAAAATGCTAAGTTTGTCGAGCTCTTTCAATTTATGGAGCTAGCTCTCAGTTTATTGTAGCTAGTTTTGTTGCTAATCTAGGCTAATGAGGCTAAGCATGTAATCATTGATCCTCCTATTGAGTCCGTATCAAGGAACCAAGATAAAAATTGTGTAACGTGTAACCTGTCGATTTATCGTCTGGTAACAATAGTCAAACCGTCTAGATCTAAATTGCAATGACTGACCGAAAGAACTGTTAAGTATATATTTTCTTAGAAATGGAGGGTTGGTCGTTGGTTCTCGGTTTGGTCTCTATCATGTCGCTGTCGTGTTAACTTCTATGCAGTCAGATCAACCTTACAGTTATTTGAGTATTTCTACTCATGTTTATTTCTGGCTGATTAGATCTCATGTTTACAGATCCTGCTTATACTTGCAGCATTTTCGTTTGCGGTCGTTTGCAGTTTAGTGTTTACTTTTAGTAAATAAAGTTGGTGTTGTTGTAAAGTAATATTGACCTAGGGCCCAATTTTTATTCAATGTATAGGGTGTAAGGAAAACAGCGTATTTTTCATTGAAGACGCTAAACAAAATCTACAAACGCTAAATACCAAGTGGGTAAGGAGAACCAATCTAACAAAGGGCTGTGTTATCAACCTTACGTTATCCTGGTCTATTGGATGCCACGAGGAAAGAGAACCACTAGCAAGAAATACAAGTTTTAAACTTAAGTGGTTGCGAAGAAAAAAACAATTTTTTTTATTTCTAAAGGTAAGGCTGCTTTAAAATATGAGCACGACACGGCCTCTCACCCCCTCCTACTCTTTCATTATCATCATCATCATCATCATCATCATCATCATCATCATCATCATCATCATCATCATCATCATCATCATCATCATCAACATCATCATCATTTTCAGCGTCGTCACCATCATATTCAACACCACTACCACGGCCTTCACCATCGCAATCACAATCGCCTCTCACCCCCTCCTACTCTTTCATTATCATCATCATCATCATCATCATCATCATCTTCACCACCGCTGCCACCACCACCACCACAGCCTTCATCATCCCCATCGCAGTCATTATCATCATCATAATCACTAACTTTCTCCTTCTTAACCCCTTCTTCTTCATCTCATTTTCTAATATCTCCTAATTTACATAAATTTTTAAACACCTCATTTAGCATCCTCTGTCCAAGACGGGTGATTACGAAACAAATTAAGGAACAATATTTCAACTGAACCTAACAGATGAGAAATCCAACTCGTGGAGACCTAAACGAGTCCACGTTTCTTCGATAGTTGACACAAAAACAATACAACAAAACTAGCGAGGGTTCCTTATGTTTAGTTGTTCGAGAGCGTGTAACTTTCTTAAGAATAGTTTATATGTTTCATAAATTGAAGCTGCTGACTATGTTTCTTGTACATTGATTAACATCACTCCACAGAAGGCAAGACGTGCTTAAAATGTTTTCAAGCCGAAGTTGTGTTTGCATTTACGTATCTAGACATGTTTTTCTTTCTTTTTTTTTTTTTTTTACTACATTCCGTTTGTTTTGCAACTATTGCTACTTTTTGTAATAAATGAATGGGTTTTTCTGTTTGTTTTTTTGTTTTCGTACAGGTCATAGATAACTCGTTTCAAGGCCGGATCGTCAATCTAGGTATCACTTGCCAATCAGATCGTTATAAGAACAAGAACGCCTGTCTCCTGTTCAAGCAAGAAGGAAATCTTACATGTAAGTTCAGCCTTTTTTCGGTGGGATGACTTCAGCGGGGACTTTGTGTGGAGAAGAATTGATCGTTTTCTCATGGGCGTGGGAAAGGGGCGGGGATTACATCCTGGGTCTTGTGGGTCTAATTCCCACCTAATAGCACATATTTGGATCTGGCATCACATATTACATCCCCATAACTTGTATACCCTCAAGCTGAGAGACACTGACTCCTACTTCACTACAGAATTTGGTCCTGACACAGGACCAAATTACTGAAAGGCTTTACTTAATTAACTTATAATTTCTATTGATCGATACATTTGTTCTGAGATCTGCAAATCTCTACCTTGCTGGTCTTGTGTTTGGGCTGTTCAACCTGCGCTGACTTTGTGCACTAATGACTTTCTTTATATTAAAGAAGACACGACTAAACTTTGTGATTTTTAAGTGATGTATCTGACAAGAATTTCGTCCGCCAAATTGCTAGGCGACGTCTTTCCAAAGCAACAAGATTGTTTTCGAAATGTGTATTTTTATCTTTTTCTAAAACGTTTTAAGGGTGTCGTCGTTACTTGTACATTTTTGGCACTAGTTTGGTATTTTCTTATTGGTTTTTCTTATTATTTAACTGGTAAATTTGAACGGTTTCCTGAGACATGCGACGTTATAGTTTCATTTTGCGGAAGACAAAGGAAGAATTATATTTTGGACCTACTACTTGCCCATCAGTCTTCATTGTTAAAGTTTTAAAGATCTTGAGGTTACAAAGGGAAGTGACCTCCAGGAATTCAAAATAAACTCAGGCTTAAAAGGATGTAATAATACAAGCGAAATTTTAATTTTCAGGGCTCCTTTGTAATTTTTGTTTCAAAATTATGTATAAGCCGTTGCAATTGTGTAAAAGCTTTCTCCGTTTCGCTTCCTTTTTATCTTAATAGTGGAATTTCGTCCTGACCAGGCAATCTAAAATGATATTTTTTACTGGCAGGTCCTATAACGAAACCCCGTGTGGATGGCTTTTCATCAACGATGGCTCCCACAGCAACTTCCTCATACTCCACAACAAGAACAACGCCAACGTCGACGCCATCGACGGTATTCACATTTTGCTAAGCTTAAATAATGATAAGTGCACAAGTACACACCATTTTTATATCTTATTGGATGTCCAACTGACCGCTATATATTTCATAAAATAATGTTTATAAGATGAAAGACAATCCCTCCCTAGAAACAGTCCCTTAAACAAAAGAGCTGCGTGATGTACGGGTTCGAAATTCGAAGTTCTAGAGAAACGCGTGCTGTTACGATCTGTTACCTTGGACTAACGACTGCAATTGTCCAATCAGATTATAACATGGTCACTTCCAAACCCTCCCTTGGTATTTGCAATCCATTATGTGGTCTTTCTGTCCCCCACCCCCTACGCAAAAGTTTTAGTGGAGTTGTATGTAGGGGAGGAGTGCAATATGACCGCCAGAAACCGCTGTGCTGCTTGAGAAACTAAAGCGTTTTTGGAACTATTAACTTTTTTACAGGTCTTCTCAGAGACCTCTACCCAGCCTACAAATGATCCATCTCAGGCAAATTATAAAGTTTAAACAACGAAAGGGTGTATTATTTTACTTCCTTATGTCATTCACAGCGACAGTAACAACAACGTTTCTTAGTTAGGAGCCTAGGAATTAAGTTAACTGGAATTTCAATTGATTTTACTATAATAAAACTTGTTAAGATGGTGGTTAAACACGATCGTGTTATTCACATGATTCGCTGTGAATACTTCAGGGAGGCCTGTGAACCAAAGGGAATTAAAGAAAATGACGGGGACACAACACTTGGGTGTTCTGATTGCAATTTTGTGTACTATGGGCAAACGGACAGAGCCTTGGATACAAGGATCAAAGAACACAG
Source organism: Pavona decussata (assembly GCF_977016875.1). Lineage (NCBI taxonomy): Eukaryota > Metazoa > Cnidaria > Anthozoa > Scleractinia > Agariciidae > Pavona > Pavona decussata. The sequence continues at coordinate 51,029 of NW_028145772.1, read as the reverse complement.
AAGAGCAGTCCGTGTTGGCGATAACAACTCAAAGATAGCGCAACACGCGAATCAGTTTGGCCATAGTATAGATTTTGACCAAGCCACCATTGTCAACAAGGCGCGTGATTACCCCAAGAGACTTTTCCTTGAGGCCTGGCATTCTCTGCGAGACCGAAATGCGGGCAATGAACATATTGATGTTCCGGGAATTTATAGCTCACTCACGTGATTTGTTCTCTCGCGCGGTGATCATTCGTTAGGCGTCGGGATTGTAGAACGCGCAAAGTGTGAACCGTTGGATAAGCGTTAGCTTATTTGTCACTTTTTTAAACCGACGAAGGCCGAAGATTTTCGGCCGAAACGTCTTGGTAAGTTTTTATAAACGTTTGGTTTTTAACGTTTCACAAGTCAGTGTCATGCACATTTTTATTACATTACATATCACTCGTAACCACATCCTTCACCCCCGCTTTTTCTACGCCTGCGTGTGAGACCTGCTACTGTCCACTTTCAATGGCCGTTACCTTTGTTGATCGAGACTCGGACCAGTACACTCTTAGAGTCAATTGAAGTAAAGTATTCACGTAAGCACCCCCTCCCCCTCCTCCAAATAAATAATAAAGATGTTGCTAAAGCGGCGGAGGGAAACGAAATCTCAGTGTCCGGGCAACCGTTTTCATTTGTAACCATCTTTTTAATCAAATAAAGTTTTCATTTTCATCATCAACAGAATCCTTCTCAACCAAGTTCGGGAATTAGTCAGATGGGTGATGACGACAGTTCATCCTCATTGGGTATCATAATTGGAGTAACTCTTTCCACAGCGATTGTAATACTGTTCATTGCAGCTGTCTTTTGCTATCGACGTCGCAAATCCAGGTAACCGTCTCAATGTAATATATCAAACACGAGGAAGAGTGTTTCATCCGATTTAGAAACAACGAGAAAGGGGTTGAAAAAAAAAACGAGGTGCTACATTTCTTTTTAAACCCACCTTCGAGTTTGGAAGTCGGATGAAACACTCTTCGTCAAGTTTGATATAGCTTCTGAGAAATCAAAGCAAATAAAGTTCACCAAACTGAGGTTAATGATAGTTAACACCCCATTGGTAGTGATGTCCTTAATTTCCCTTCACAAAGTAGTAACGAGTTTGAGAAGTTCTAAATGAAGCTAATATCTCTCATCTGTTGCTAAATGATGTATGTTCTTTAAAGAATTTCTTTCATGATCTCAGTTAGTTTCGAACTTCAAATAAACCCTATCCACAAAAAGTATATATATATACAGACAAGCAAACGCCACGAAATTTTCGGACTTTCCTTAGAATTGTCTGGGATTAATTTAGTATATTTGATAACCCAGAATGTTTTTCACAATCTCAAGAAGTTTTAATTCTAATTTAAAGTGATATTTAAAAAGATCGGTTTAACGTTCATTTATTTCTATTGTCCATTTCTTTTCTTTTTCTTTGCTATCGATAAAAGCAAAGATTGTGCCTTTTTTGTTTTCATGGCGTAGTGGCAACGTTATTTAAGGCAAGTAGCTCACAGACTTGAAATATATCTTTATAATGTTAACCCCTTGCTCGTGAAAATTCATAACTATGACATTAATACTAAGGAAGGGGGGAGATGGTGGGGGTGGGTGTAAGAGTGCCTCTGCCTCTGTTCCCAAAAGACCAAAAAAGGCTGTTGTGTACATGATTTACTTTTAAGGAAAGAAAACTTTCAATTGATTTTACAGAGTCCTAAAGTCTAACTTTGCATCATGAACATGAACATGCGATTACAAAAACAGGATCTCAGCTTCAAGTATGGCTCTCAAAGCCCTTAACTCTTCTTTCCTTTTTTTTGTGTGTTTACAGAAAGGATGCTCACACGCCTACAGCTCATCAAATGAAAGCGGTAATGCTTAACACTATACGATGCATTTGTGAAATTCTTTTCATTTTAATTAATTTTTAAATACTAAAACAACGAACTGAGGAAATTTAAAATGTGATTAAAATATGATGCTGCATTGGAAGGTACCTGGAATAGAGAGGTATGTTTGGGACATTCGGTGAAGGCGATGTGGTTAAGTGGTTGGCAGTTAAAACGGTTTTTCAAGGCCTAGCCTTCGTCGTACTGCTTCCTTAGACATGAAACTTTGCTTCACTTTGTCTTCTTTAAAAAGCAAGTTATCAATGGGCACCGGCGGCAAACTTGTGTAGGATAGCCTTGTGGTGAATTTGCATCCATTTAAAGGAGGAATTGCAATACGTCTAGTTGCTCCAAGCTTATGAATCGAGTTAAGCTCTAGTTGTGTTGGCTACTAATGGCTCATGCGTCAGTTATCCTTTCATGAAGTTAGTGAACAAAATTCATAAATGCAACAAATAAAATGAGAATGATGTGTTATTCAGTCAGTGACACAGGCATAATATCGGAATGAAGAAATCCGAGTTCGCCTGACGGGAGTAGAATCTAAGGCCTTCCGATTATTAGTTCGTATGCTCTACCACTGAGTGACAGAAGACTCGTGGTAGCTAGGCTATTAAACCAGGCTTTTGTGACCACTGAAGATCCTACATACTAGTACGGGATTTGAATGTCGATGTGTGGTATATACCAAATGGAATAGTCGTTGTGGTATATTTTAAGGCATAAATGAGAATGATGTATTATTCACTCAGTGACAAAGGCATACTCGGAAAAAGAAGTCCAATATATGTGGTGCCTACGTTTCTCTTTATTCTCTTAGAACATTTTGGGTGCAAGCTCAAAGAGGAACGCAGCATTCAAGCATGAGGATCAGAACGGTTGCGTCAATACCAGCAATGACGAAACAGGTATGAACACGAAATTATTACAAAATCTCCTGACCATTCTGTTATTTTGGTCTCTTTACATGATTACAAACGTAAATGCAAACTGGAATCTCAGCAATATACATATATCTCTAAGTTTTTTTCAATCCAAGTTACTTGAAGACACTGCCTCAATTTTTACTTTATTTTCGTATTCCTATCGAACTTTTTGATAATCATCTCCTGTTCTTTTTCAGGAAATTCCCACTCTTGCGAATTGTATGCCTCTCTTGATGTTCCGGAGGGACCTAATATCTATGGGCACCGAAATGCACAAGAACCGGACTGCAATGATGTCCAGGTGCCCTCCCCAGATAATAAGGTAGAGGGCCAATACTCTGACTACGAGGAGATATTAGCAATGATCCCCAGTGGAGTTGAGAGCATCGATCCAAATCGAGTGGAACCGGATTACAACACTTTGGAAGACCCTTGTCAACACCGTTCGGAGAAGTCTGAGTATTGTGGCGCGGTATCTGTGAACGAGCCATTCTACAACACTTTGGAAGAATCCAACGCAAACGACAGTTCCCAAGGTACCAATGAAGAACCGCTTTACAACACTCTGGAAGAGCATTACCTTAGTGGCGCAGAACAAGATGGCAGTCTTGAACCCACAAGTTTGCAAGACTCTGTGTATAATGTCCTAGAGGGACCCGCTTCTTACGACGTGGATTCAAACATTCCAATCTACGCAGCGGTCAACAAAGAAAATTCGAGGGAAGAGAAACATTGCAGTCAATGACAAAACAAAGCTGTGAGGGAAACTGAAAGATAAAAAGGATGAAAATGGATGGCAAAATGACTGAGGTGATTCGGATAACTTAATGATTAATGGTAATTCCAGCAGATAAAGACTTATTCAATCAACGGGCGAGTTTACCCAGTAATGTTTATTGCAGCAAAAATAACAGCAAAAAACTCTTCTATTAAAATCTATTTAAATGAGTGATAGACAAAATATTTAAAATGGGCCCGTATTACGTAAAGGGGACGATAATATACTTGTATACACAGGATTTAAATGCCTTATTAACATGTCCATAGTTAATTGTCGGACTGGTTTTGAAACCTTGCCATGACAACTTATGTTGGAAGGGTGCAAGAGTGCACAATCCTTCGTTTTAACGTTCACACTACGGCTAACTTCAATACGATTAGTTTTGGTTTACTTCTCACTGGTTGAGAAAGTGGCGCGAGTTTTTGAAGAAAATCGAAGCAAATGTGAATTACTTCCGACACGCAACTGATTGCATGAAAACCAATCTGTTAATGCCAATACATTTGAATGCTATATGCTATCTTGGTTTGCGGTTATTTAATTCGGCATATTGGTGGTGTACAAATCAGCAATTAGTATCGAGTCTGCTTTCAATAGCATTCATCCCCATTTACACCAACAAAACATGTTAAATTAAACCAGGTATTGGTAACAGAAAGCTGAACCGTTGGCTTCGACATAGGATTCAGTAAACGTTATCTTATACTTAGTAGTCAATCTAAATCTGTAGTCCGAAAACAGCATTTATAAAGAAAACAATTTTAAACTGCGTTTAACTATACAGCTTTTAAACGTGTTTAAGCCTTGATGTGAATGGGGCATCAAATAGGGGTAAAATTTCGGGGTTTTTTTACAGTTTCAATTAGTTTTTTTAGTATTTGAGTTAAGTAAATTATATCTTTGTTATGCACGAGAAAACTTTTTGCTTGATTTGAAACGTGCAGAGTCAGACCAAAAATTAAATTGATTTAATAAAGAGAATATAAATTAGTAAAAAGTAAAGTAAAGTATAGTAACTTATTTAATTTCAATAACATGGGGAGTTCTTGCGCAAACTCCTGAGCCAGAGGCTTATGATAAAGTGCTTGACAGTTATCAAGATCGAATTGGAATTTGGATATGTTGGTTTTTGAAGAGAGGCGAAAACGGAGAACCTATCGGAGCATGGAAGAGAACAGACAACAAACTCAACCCACATACAAAGCTGATTCCGGGAAACAAACCCGAGCTACATTGGTGAAAGAGTGCTTTCACCACTGCGCCATTCCTGCTCCCCTGTGCTGCGAGTTTCCTACTCATTACCGTCTCGTTTATTTGACTTTTCAGAATGATTTTTATAACGAAATGTAAATAATTCAAGTAAAAGAAACATTTTTGATATTGTAAATATTATTTCTCTTCCTTAAGTTTGTTAGACAGTTTAAGTTTTACGTATATTTAACAATTATTCACCAAAGTGGAGGTGAATATCGATCACTATTCACCGACACCGAGGTGAATAATTGTTTTAGTATATACCACACAAGCTGAATAAGAAGTGGTCCAAAAATTACTTTATTTTTGACAATATACCGACAAATAGTGGGAAATTTTAAAATCTCGCGTGCCGCGCGGTAAGCGATTTCTTATTGTAGAAAGTTCCGTCTCACTTTCTTGCGGACAAATAAAACTTCTGGAGGCACTTGTCTAGTTGCTACGTGTCTTTTCTTCGATTGTTGTTTGCAGTTTGTCCTGTTGTTGAAACCAAACTGCAAAACATTAGCTGTTTCATTCATTGTATTGAATTATAGTGCTCGACAGTTTTCGTAAACAAAGCATTGTAATTTTTTATTTTTCGCCTTAGAATATGAGATTTTGAAAGATTAAATAACTTACCAGGTAATGCCGTCAAACCAAAATTTGTTGCCATTTTGTATTTTTGTAATAGCCGTCTCTTTTATCTAAATATTTTCGTATTAAGTGACCGTGGCGAGACGGGAAGCCATCTTGTGTCTCTTTTCGGCTGCTCGGAGGTGAATAGTACTTGGCTAATCACCTCCGTGCAAGCCCATCAGCGCGCGCAAAAAGCACTATTCACTTGTGTGGTATATACTAAATCTTTTTATCTCTTTGTTCAATACTTTGTCATTTTTATTCACGGTCTTGTAAATGTTAACTCTTTCAAGTGTATATGATAAAAATTTCTGTATTTGCTTGATTCAATTCAATTTCAATTAATTATTATTTCCAACAAATATACAAAGACAATTTACACAACCCGCGTACAGCATTAGCTAATCTTTGGCGGTTTGATCAAATCTTCATCAGCGTTGTTCTTGTATTTACTGAATTACCCTCTGGAATCATTTAAATTTTTCTCTAAATTCGCTCACCTTATGAGGTTTAAGCTTTCAGGACGTAATTGTAACAACTAACAATATATTTTTCGGGATAACACTTTGGCGAGGCAAGTGCCTCGTCTTGGCTCAACCTGGCTACTGCACTGTACCCCGTTCTGATCCGTCCAACATTCTCATGTAACATGAAACAGACAGACCAGAAGACCGGAAGATGTCTATATTTACCACCTCGTATTAAAACGAATAAATTGCTACAACAGCAGACAACCACATAGCCTTTCCTAAACCGTAACATTCTTATCCAATCCTTTTGTTGCTTTGTTTCTACCGCAAAATCTCGTACCCATAATGTGTCACGAATGTGACACATTGCGTGACTGCGCGTGTTCAACATTTGCAGAAAAAACAAATTGCTCATGGATTTCTCGCGTGGTGACAAATGGAAGAAAAACCTCCCTGACTAAGATGATTTTCAAGATCATTTTGTTTCTATAAAGTTCGGTGAAAATTTCGCCTACGGTATTTAGGATTAAATGTAGACACCTCCCGCCCCCCACCCCCTAGAGAGCTTGCTGGCAGGCTAGCGACTAGTTGGTTGTATGCGTCAGATTGTGTAGGAACTGTTCACAAGAGTTTCTCGGAGAGATAACACTAGAAAATCCGCATGTCAATGTAGACTAAGGCAACTTAAGGTGGCTTACTACAGTTTTAATGGAGTATAAGGGCACAACTTCTAACTCTTTTAAAAAAGGTTCCAAGCTGTTTTTCCCTTCACTATTTACTGTTTGCTTAAGTCTTTTACGATTCTATGTGAAATTTGAACAATTAAACGTCAACAAATAGCCAAATGAGCGACCGAGTATCCAATGAGAGACTGGGCGCTAGTAGGTTAAGTCACGTTTTTCTCAAATTCTACCCGTATGACCCCACCTGAAAATTTCAGGAATAAGAAATTGGGTCTAATTTATCATTCATGCAAAGTAAAATAAAAATCTGTAAGACAGTTTCTGTGCAAACTAAGAGAATGTGAAATCAAAAATAGCTCAAAATCTGTCTTACAGATTTTTCAAAAATTTTGGCTCCAAACCGGATTCACCCGAACAAATCAACCGTGAAAATTTCATCATAAGTTGTACGGTAAGTTTTCGAGCAATCCTCGATCAAAGACAGGATTTTACAACCTCGGACGAGAATTGAATTGCGCATGCCCTTTATTTAAGCGCGCGCTCATGTAACGCCATGTATCGCGTGCGAGAAAGGTACCGTGAATTAGAGCTCTTTTACCGAATGTTTACCAAACTTTTTTGCCATATTTTTTTGGCCCTAGGCTTGATTACATGTTTGAACGGAGTTTTGAAACTATCGCTACATATACCAAAGAGATTTGACGCCTTTCAAGTGCTGAAGTGGTTTTTGTTACTTCTTGAGGTTACTTGCGTCATTTTTGCACGCACGACAAATACTGACGTGTGGCAGGCTATCATAGCACGCGCTACTAAGTCTCGGAAAAACTGTAGTAAGCCACCTTAAGCTCAAATTAATGGAAGATTCGTGTTTAAATGTGCTGTTGTAGCGTTAAGTAAACTTATGCCTGCGTGGAAACCAATGGCTTAAAAGTTCGCGCCAAAACAGTGACGCGACTGGATGAGGCCGCTTTTAATCACCAATCAGATTGGAGAAAACGGCCGATTTTATGTGACTTTTTTTTATCCGGAGAAAACATCTGGGTACGAGATTATCTACCGCAACTTGATGAAAAAAAAAAAGCCATTTTCTGAGCTTCATGTACACAAATTGTAGCCAAAGTGCCTTTAATGTCGATACATAACACCGTCACACGGACATTCAGACTTTGCCTTTATAATCGAGGCCAATATATGAAAGTATTTACTTAGCCATGCGTAGAACACCCGTCTAAATCCAGGTTTAACAATTTTGAATACAAATCGATTAAAAGGGTAAGGGAACGATCCGCATTTGTTTGTAATTGAGTCCGACGCAGGAAGAACGCTTCCTAATAGGATAGAGTCGAGATTTTATGGGACTTGTTTTAGGGTTCTTACTTATTTTTGTGAGCTGTCTAGTAGCAAAAGCAGTATCACTAGGGCAAAAATATCTGATATTTTACTCGTAGCTCTAATGGCGGTCATGCTGTGAGTCCCATATAGAAGAGTTATTGAAGTATTTATTTACCTTAAAAGGCCCCATGGTACCTATGGCCTACTGTTTATCTTGCGGAAGTGAATTTGAAGTTTCGAAACTCTTTATTATCGAAAGTATTGTAAACAAAGAAATTTCAGTGGCGTGACGAAGGGCAAATAACAGTGACGTTTCTAATTCCAAAGGTAAATACGACTGTGGTGAACGAGTAGGAAGTATATTAGTTACGTTCGGTGCTGAATACTCGTGTTCCTAAAGACTGAGAAATACAAGTGCATATTCTTGCTGTACCGGATATGCGAGTGATGAATCTACTCCGTGTCAAAATCTTCATAGCGCTTCTGTTTTACATCGAGACTACGTTTTCACAAGAAATACAAATTGGCAGGTCTATAATCGGCAAAAACTGGAAAAATGTCACAGACTTGTTTAACATCCCTAACTCGGAGTGTGAACAAAACGGTGGCACTGCAACGGGTACTGGTAATCCCAGTTACTCTTGTTCTTGCCCAGAGGCCAACTCTACTCTAACATATTATAACGATGAATGGAGATGCCGTGAAAATACAGAGGTGCGAAAACAACTAGGTGAGTATTCGTTTTCTTCTGGAAACATTTGAATACGTAGTTGTACAATCCCCTTTCGAGAGAAAGGGTATAGTTTTAGTTGGAGCAAGTTCAGTTTTAGTGTAAAATTACTTAACGTATGATAAATGATAAACATATTGCAAAAGACACTTGGTCCATCCTAAAATTGCAGAACATCATCCGACATTTCAGTTGACAATGGCTGAGCCATTATCTTCTAGATCTCAGAATATTAATCCATGTTCCAACTTTTGTTTCCGTGGTAGTTTTGATAAGAGGAACAAGAAGCAAATGTGTTATGTTTCCTTAAATTGCCTTTACTCTGCAGTGTTATGTTTTGTTAAACTTGGCTTTATTTCCTTGTAGGGAGCACTAGTGCCTGTCTCAGTGCAACATTTGAAAAATTTCCAACGTTCAGTCGCATGAATTATTATTATCTGTCCAAAACAGTCATGAATTATGTCATTCAGTCATGCATTGAGCAATCAAAACGATTTTGCATTTAATGTTTCGCAGTTCGCTAAGCATCAGTTACTAAAATCGGCAAGGAAGTTGTTTGCACAGCCTTTTAGTTCTACCGAAGGCAGCTTTTGTACACCGAAACTCAGTTATCCCTCGAAACTGAGCGGAACTTTTGGTTTCTATGGATGACGAACTTACCAATACAGCTTTAATTTTAAAGATATTCATTCAAGCTTATTGTCTCGAACAATCTATTCGATTCATGTACATTATGGAAAGCAAGTTGGTGGTAATCGTTTATCGTAGTAGGTTCAATACCCGTTATTAAATTGTTTTATGATGATTCGTTTGTCTTATGATACAGTCACCTTAAATACAAATTATGTAAATTGCAACTTTTTGACTGCACATTGCATATAGGAGAGGCTTTTTGCCTCATTAGCATATATCAAACAACAAACTTAGAAGAAATGGACACGATAAACTGAAATAACACGTCATATGTTCAATGTCCGTCACATAAATTAGGTTTCAAGAACTGTGAAATTCACAAAGAATGTATAACTGGGTAGCAATGCCATAGATAATCGTTTCTCAAATCCTATTAAAACTTTCTAAAAAATACTAAGTTTGTCGAGCTCTTTCAATTTATGGAGCTAGCTTTCAGTTTATTGTAGCTAGTTTTGTTGCTAATCTAGGCTAATGAGGCCAAGCATGTAATCATTGATCCTCCTGTTGAGTCCGTATCAAGGAACCAAGATAAAAATTGTGTAACGTGTAACCTGTCGATTTATCGTCTGGTAAAAATAGTCAAACCGTCTAGATCTAAATTGCAATGACTGACCGAAAGAACTGTTAAGTATATATTTTCTTAGAAATGGAGGGTTGGTCGTTGGTTCTCGGTTTGGTCTCTATCATGTCGCTGTTGTGTTAACTTTTCTATGCAGTCAGATCAGCCTTACAGTTATTTGAGTTTTTCCACTTATGTTTATTTCTGGCTGATTAGATCTCATGTTTACAGATCGTGCTTATACTTGCGTTTGCGGTCGTTTGCAGTTTATTGTTTACTTTTAGTAAATAAAGTTGATGTTGTTGTAAAGTAATATTGACCTAGGGCCCTATTTTTATTCAATGTATAGGTTGTAAGGAAAACAGCTTATTTTTCAAAGAAGATGCTAAACAAAAGCTACGAACGCTAAATACCATGTGGGTAAGGAGAACCAAACTACCTGAGGACTGTGATATCAACCTCGCGTTATCCTGGTCTATTGGATGCCATGGCGAAAAAAACCCACTAGCAACGATTGCGAGCTTTAAACTTAAGTGGTCGAAAAGGAATAACAAATCTTTTTCCTTTCTAATGGTAAGACTGCTTTAAAATATTAGCACCTAACGGCTTCTCTTTCTCACCCCCCCCCCCCTACTCGTTCATCATCATCATCATCATCATCATCATCATCATCATCATCATCATCATCATCATCATCATCATCATCATCACCATCACCAACTTTCTCCTTCTTATCTCCTTCTTCTTCATCTCATTTTCTAATATCTCCTGATTTACATGAATTTATAGACACCTCATTTAGCATCCTCTCTCCAAGAGGGGCTATTTAAGGGTGATTACAACTTGAGGAACGAATATTTCAACTGAACCTAACAGATAAGAAATCCAACTCGTGGAGACCTAAACGAGTCCACGTTACTTCGATAGTTGAAACAAAAACAATACAACGAAACTAACAAGGGCCACTTATGTTTAGTTGTTCGAGAGCGTGTAACTTTCTTAAGAACGGTTTGCTGTAAGGACCGACTAAGCGTATACAAAATAGAAAAAACCGATTTCCCCAAACTTTGCCAGAATAAAGGGCTTAGTGAACTACTTCTAAAAATACAAGTTTCGTTTTGTTTGGAGCTTTATTTATTTTGGGGGAATTTTTTTAAGATTTTACCCATGGAGGCGGGCTAAAATCACGCCGAAGTAGGCACTTTTGTAGAAGCTCCCTTTTATACAAGGAGCCTTTTCTAGAAAAGATTAACCCAACAGAAGGAACAATTTTATTTTCTTAGATGACTAGCGGCGTTAAAGTTAAATAAAACGTAAACATGAATTTTTGACCAATTTTTTAAGTTGCGCCTTTTTACCGGTGATTATAACAACCTAATTTTGGCTAAATTCAAGGACAAAAAAAGCATTTTGGTACATCGCTTTGCCCCACGAAACTACACTCCGGGAAAACATAATCATTTCAACTAAACATTGATCGAATAAAAAATTGGGGTAAATTAAACAGCGAGTTCTCAGAGCGTTTTCAAAACATGTCACTTCAGCAATTAAGAGCGACCTTTGACCTTTTATATCGAGGGGAAATATAAACGAGAGCTCATATAAAACCTTGACTTTCCTTCGCCGAAAGACGCTTATTTTTACTCTGCTGGCACATTTTGAGTAAAGGAAAACTACACATTTGAATTTAAAGTTATGTACTAGCTATGAAAGATAATTTGAAAAGCAAAATTAGCAATTCAATTCGACTTTGCGTAGGCGGTTCCGATTTGTTTACCCCCGGGGTAGTCAATCGATAAAAATTGATATCGGAAAATCATTCGATAAATCGATATCGATCGATAAATTGAACTTAAACGATATCGATTTTATCGGTCAATCGATAAAATTCGATACTCACACGCCGACGAGGTGTTAATTTTTATCGATTTTATCGGATTCATCGATCGTTATTGAATCGATAAAAATTATCCTGTTTCCGTTGAGGGAGCGTTTGATTGTGACTCTTTAAATGTAGATTTCAAAGGCGGCCATGAAATGGTTTGTTTTCAAGCACTGTGCAAGAGACTAAAGGGACTGCATTATGATTTTCTTCCTGATTTTATTGTTAACGTAAATTATTTTTCCATTTCCGGCTTCTTCTTCGGTTCTTCTGGGTTGTCGTGTCTCTTTTGCCTTTGTTCCGTTGGTTTTTTTTATTTAACATTTAGATTACGAGCCCGAGGGCCTCTAGATGATTTGTTTATATCTTTACTCAAAAAATCACGAAAATCTGTCCCTTTAAAGACTGGGTGAAAGAGCAATGCAACGGGCGTGCGATTGTGTTACATTAGCAAGTAAATAAAACAGTGGAATAATCAACCAGGGATCAAATACAACACACCCTGAGTAATACTAAACGTTTGTAGAGAAGATGAAGCAATTGTTATCGTTCAATGATCAGGAAAGTTGTTATCAGTGTCTCTACGAGTTCTTTAATATCTTTCGGTGGTTCCGTTGCGAAAATTAGAGCGATAATTTAGTTTCGATAAATTCGATATTTATCGATGAAATCGATAGCCCCGATTGAAAAATCGATAATTAGCGATTACTCACAACGAAATCTTTTATCGATTTTTATCGAAAAGATTAATCGAATTTTATCGATTGTTATCGAATGCTATCGATTATCGATTTTATCGATTGACTACTCCGGGGTTTACCACGCAATTGCGATTTTAAAGTCTGTTTACAACACAAATACGGCATCCACTACAAGGTAAACCCCATTCTACTGAATGATTAATAAATCCTTCTTACCTTAGAGATCTTTTCCTGCCTAAAAAACACGGTCCGTGTTCATTGCAAAAGTGTATTGACCGAGATCGCGGAACGCCTCAAGTCAAAGAGCAAGTTAACGAAACCACAGGAATGCCAGGAGTACATTTCGTACTGAGATGTGTACTTTACATATTTCGGTATTACTATGACACGTCAATTCAATTACCTTAGAGATCTTTTCTTGACTAAAAAAAAGACATAGCCTGCATTCATTGCAAAATTATTAAGCCGCCCGATCGCTAAACGATTAACCAAATAAAGCCACAGGAATCGCACTGTATAAAATTGTACAATACCGGGACCGCACAGCTCTTTTTATTTATATAACAGTGATTCGTTTTGCACTGTACTGTCCATTAATAATGAACTACCTTTATATGAGAAACGTTGCGACTTGTCAGATCTCCGTGACATTTAGGAAACTGCGATAAAAATGGGAAGGATATAGGCTAATTCCACATTGTGGCTGTACCCATTTTTTCTTTCTTGTGATCTTACCACTTGCTGTCAATCCAACGAAGTCTCAAGTGAAAAAAGATACAGAAATAGAAATAAATTCCCTGCATCACAAACAAGTAATAATTATAATGAAACAATAAACTTCAGCCAAAACTATAGATAGGGATGCGGCGACTGTCTCGGGTGAGTAGTAGTATGAGGTGCTACAACTACCATACCCCTTTACAAGATCTCTTAACACGGAAAGGGACTCTGCTTTGCGCCTTGGGTGGAATCCGTCTGTAGACGCCCCAAAAAAGCCGTTAGCATGTATAGATGATATTCCCTTCTCCCCTGACACTGACGTCCCATGCCATGCCCATCCAATGGGAGCGGCACAGATCCTCTTATTTGAACGCCATCTGATACCAAATGTGTCCCGATGTCTCGGTCAAATAGTGAGCTCAAGGTGACTTTCGCTTTTCTCAAAAATGCCTTTGAAGGTAAAACAGTCAATTACTACAGGTACTTTACCTTGCTTTTTACCTTGGAAATTTTAACATATAGAAAATAGAATGCATTAATGTTTTATTCACCACCGCCCACATTTGTTGTTCCCCCCCCCCCCCCCCCTCCGCCCCCGACCTGAATGAATTAATTGGGGGCTTCACACTAGAGCTTGTAAGTATAATCTAAGTGCACTTGAAACCTACTTGAGTGTGAAAGGGTAAACCCTACCAACTTGAGCTTTACTTAGTGACCATGGAAACGTTCGTAGTTCAAAGAAGCCGAAGTACGCCGCCAAGCATGGCCAACACCACACTTGAGAACGTACTTGACCAATAGGAAAAGGGAAACCAACTGAAAGCCACGTGCTGCGGTGCCTAAAATTAATCCCCCCCCCAAAAAATAATCAAAATGGATGGCTGGAGATACGCCTCGTAGTTTGAGGACTCCATGGAACAGTCTTTTTTGTAAGTAAACATAAAAAAAGAAGGAAAAGCCGATTCAAATAGTTAAACTTACGATCTTTAATTATTTGAATTTCATCTTTACAGACAGCCTGAACCATCGATTTTCAGTTCAGAAGATGTCGCCTGTTCTTTTGTTTTGTCGCCAAGTACTTGTAAACAATGAAGTACCTATGCATTTCCTGTAATGTTAAAACTCTCTGAGTTAAAATTAAAGACAAAATAAAGAGTAAACAACATGAAATGTTTTTCCGTTGTAAAGGCTCCATGATTTTCCGGCGAGCAATCGCATTTCTGATTTTACCGCGAAAGATGATTGGCAGCTTGTGCTTCAAGTGTATACTTTGTCACCAGGTGTGAAGCCAAGTTTTCTAAAGTGTGACTTGAGATTTTCAAGTGCACTTGAATCAAGATCTTACTTGAAACTAACTTAGCTTGTAGTGTGAAGCCAACAAATAAATTCAATTTCTCTTGTCACATACATTCGGTTCCTTGAAGGCCCGCAAATCTAATAAGTCACGTTCTCTTCTTGTGAAACAAACAAGGCTATCATGCTCGTCCGTACATCTTTTGTGGTTTTAGGCAAAAAATCGTTCTTCACGGACTTAAGTATTGATGATCAGGGAAACTTTTCGCTTTGTATATTTATAAAGCAACAAGAAAGCTTTTTGCCTTTACTTTTGCCGTAGCTTAGTTGTTTCGTGACTTTTAAACAAGTTTTAATTAAATTAAATTATTTTAAGCGTTTCGTAAACGTATCGAAAACATCGCAATGTTTACTAACGTTTGCGGCCTTTTACCTCTGTTAAGCTCGCTACAGAAGGGTTTTGGTTTAAAAATTACTCCTTAGAAGATGTTCATAGTATTTGATTAAAATTCGGTTGATATTATGATGTCATCACTTGGCTAATTTGCATATTTTAAAAACTTGAATATCTCTGGAACAAAAAGAGACATTTGAAAATAGTAAACAGCATTCTTCTTCTCATACAGACTACTTGTTTGTGTTTTAAAATGGCTTAGATTTGAAAGACGCAAATTTCGTCATAGTAGCACTTTAAAGATAAACGAAAACTTACTGATCCGTGACGATTCTTGATATAAAAAACGCAAATTTAACCACGTTAGCTGAGTTAGAGGTTAATTGTAACTTTCAACGTTAAAAAAGAAGGAAAAGAAAAAAAAAACTTTCTTTGTTTTGAGAGTAAATATTTTTAAATTAATTTATGTTGGGCATTCATATACACAGTACACACCACTAAAACATACCTGCCCGTGCCGATATTAAACAACTTTGCTTCAGTCTTACATAGCCTCTCGAGTGTTGCAATAACGCAGATGCCCTTGCGTGGATTTGGTATCCTTGGCAAGGATTAAGCTTTTCACATTGGCTAAATTGTTCACACTTGAACCCCATGTTCCCCCTACAGTCTACCCATATTCACACACAGCCATATATAAGCACCACTGACTCCGGTGGTCGTAGCCACCGACGATAAACTCCACTGTACACTCAGCAAGTACAACGTGCAACGAACAAAAGAAGTTAGCTTTCGGGACACGGCGCTCTTTTCAATTTTCGTGATCTTTAAGTAATTAAGATATTACATCTTAGTGTCCGAAAAGAAAAAAAGGCGTTTTGAATTGACGTGTCATAGTATACCGAAATATGTAAGTACACATCTTATTACGAAATGTACTCCTGGCATTCCTGTGGTTTCGTTAACTTGTTCTTTGACTTGAGGCGTTCCGCGATCTCGGTCAATACACTTTTGCAATGAACACGGACCGTGTTTTTTAGGCAGGAAAAGATCTCTAAGGTAAGAAGGATTTATTAATCATTCAGTAGAATGGGGTTTACCTTGTAGTTGATGCCGTATTTGTATTGTAAACAGGCTTTAGAATCGCAATTTCGTAGTAAACAAATTGGAACCGCCTACGCAAAGTCGAATTGAATTGCTAATTTTGCTTTTCAAATTATCTTTCATAGCTAGTACATAACTTCAAATTCAAATGTGTAGTTTTCCTTTACTCAAAATGTGCCAGCAGAGTAAAAATAAGCGTCTTTCGGCGAAGGAAAGTCAAGGTTTATGAGCTCTCGTTTATATTTCCCCTCGATATAAAAGGTCAAAGGTCGCTCTTAATTGCTGAAGTGACATGTTTTGAAAACGCTCTGAGAACTCGCTGTTTAATTTACCCCAATTTTTTATTCGATCAATGTTTAGTTGAAATGATTATGTTTTCCCGGAGTGTAGTTTCGTGGGGCAAAGCGATGTACCAAAATGCTTTTTTTGTCCTTGAATTTAGCCAAAATTAGGTTGTTATAATCACCGGTAAAAAGGCGCAACTTAAAAAATTGGTCAAAAATTCATGTTTACGTTTTATTTAACTTTAACGCCGCTAGTCATCTAAGAAAATAAAATTGTTCCTTCTGTTGGGTTAATCTTTTCTAGAAAAGGCTCCTTGTATAAAAGGGAGCTTCTACAAAAGTGCCTACTTCGGCGTGATTTTAGCCCGCCTCCATGGGTAAAATCTTAAAAAAATTCCCCCAAAATAAATAAAGCTCTAAACAAAATGAAACTTATATTTTTAGAGGTAGTTCACCAAGCCCTTTATTCTGGCAAAGTTTGGGGAAATCGGTTTTTTCTATTTTGTATACGCTTAGTCGGTCCTTACAGCAAACCGTTCTTAAGAATAGTTTATATGTTTCATAAATTGCAGTTGCTGACTATGTTTCTTGTACATTGATCAACATCACTCCACAGAAGGCAAGACGTACTTAAAATGTTCTCAAGCCGAAATTGTATTTGCATTTACGTATCTAGTCATGTTTTTCTTCTTTTTTTTTTTTAATGAAAATACATTCCGCTTGTTTTGCAACTATTCCTACTTTTTATAATAAATGAATGGACTTTTTTTGTTTGTTTTCGTACAGGTCACAGATAACTCGTTTCAAGGCCGGATCGTCAATCTAGGTATCAGTTGCCAATCAGGTCGTTATAAGAACAAGAAAGCCTGTCTCCTCTTCAAACAAGAAGGCAATCTTACATGTAAGTTCAGCCTTTTTTTCGGTGGGATGACTTCAGCGGGGACTTTGTGTGGAGAATTGATCGTTTTCTTACGGACGCGGGGAGGGGATGGGGGTAACATCCTGAACCTTGTGGGTCTAATTCCCACCTAATAGCACATATTTGGACCTGGCATCACATATTACATCCCCATAACTTGTATACCCTCAAGCTGAGAGACACTGACTCCTACTTCACTACAGAATTTGGTCCTGACACAGGACCAAATTACTGAAAGGCTTTACTTAATTAACTTATAATTTCTATTGATCGATACACTTGTTCTGAGATCTGCAAATCTCTACCTTGCTGGTTTTGTGTTTGGGCTGTTCAACCTGCGCTGACTTTGTGCACTAATGACTTTTTTTATATTAAAGGAGACACGACTAAACTTTGTGATTTTTCAGTGATGTATCTGACAACAATTTCGTCCGTCAAATTGCTAGGCGACGTCTTTCCAAAGCAACAAGATTGTTTTCGAAATGTGTATTTTTTATCTTTTTCTAAAACGTTTTAAGAGTGCCTGACTGTAACTTTCGAGAATCGCTGGCCAAGCTTGAAAAATCGAAACTCCTGATAATTTGCCTGAAGTTTACTTTTGGGGAACTATCTTCGAAAATATTATTTGAATGTTCTGGAAATTTATAGTTTTCGAGAATTTTGGAGAAAACGAAATTACTGGTTTTGCCTCATTAATTATGCAAAAATCTCAGTCAAAATTAGCCAAGTTCAATACGCTTGTGTTGAAACAGTACGCAACGCTAGAAAACGAGGTCGGTTTTGAGTAAGAGCATTACCCACCAACTTTCTACCAATGGGACCTATATAAACTTTTGTAGAACTTTGGAGGGTCTTATGGCTCTTTGAAAAATTGACATTTTGAGGACTTCGCGATGAGGTGAAAATTGAGTAAGTTTGAAGGTTTAAAACGCATCTTGGTATGTCAGATATCGGCTCGAGAGGAACATTGTGATGAAGCTTGGGTCTTCGTCTTTAATAATACGAAATAAAAAATTTGGGCAATCAATGCACGCGCTGACGAAAACCAAAGGTAGTGAGGCTTCGTTAACAAATTTGCATAATTCGAAACTGTTGAGAAAATGCTTTGTTGTGGCGACTCGGTGAAAACATTTACCCAAGCTATCTTCAAATGGTCATTTTATCTCATATTGCATTTGTCTGTTTCTCTTTCTTGTTTAATAACGTGGTAGAAAAGGTCTGGACAAAAAAAAGTGTGTGATCGGAAAAGAAAATATTCGCCAAATTGTGGTGGGAAAATTTGCATAATGCAAATCTCCCGATAAATCTTTCTGCAAAGGAATCTAATTGGGAAGGTTTCGTTAAGAGTCTATTATAAAAGGAGTCAAAACAACGTTTAATAATCCGATTTCAACAAATAATTGTCGAATCTTAACCTTTAAATTTATATAGTGCCAAACTGATGATCGCTATTGCGTTACCTGCGTCACGTCAATAGCTGTCGATATTGCCCTCAAACTAACTTGTACTGCAAAATTGCCATTATAACAACTAGGAAAAAGACCTTTATTTACTGGCATATAAGCGGTTTTGCAAAAAATTCAACGTTCATATGACACTGGAATCATGTTTAAAAAATACACACTTGTCAAATGAGTGCGAAAGTTAGACATAGAGTCCGTCAAAGTGAATATTATTAATTAAATCAAGTTTGTTTACTGGAATGCTTTTTCAAATAGCTAGTCCAACCTTTTTCGGTGGCCTTCCAAATAATAATCACACAGAAGCGGGTCAGTAAAAAAAACCCCTCTCTGTTCTTGCTGTTTGATACTGTACCTTCGCAAGTGACTGAAAAACAATGTCAGCCGGCACGCCATATTATACATCTTAAACTTAACGAAAATGAATACAAGAAAGATATGATTGTCATACTTCAGTTCTCCTTTAAACCCAGTCCGTAGTCTATAGTCCACCTACACCCAGTCCGCGGTCCGCAGTCCTTTGTCCGCGACTCTTCGGTCTTTTATACTGTCTTCCTTGTTAACGTATTTCAAAGAAATACTATTGCTACTGAAGTGACCAACCTTTTGGGGACATATAGAGCAGGATATAGATTGAGGAAAATGTTCAGCAAACCCTTAAAAACCCACTGGAATCGTACTGAAATGGCCATAATATGGCACACAAACACTAGCAAGACATCAAGAGACAAGGTAAGCTATTTTTGTTCCATTTATGCCCTTTATTTTCGACTCCAAAACACTCTCGTAAATTCCCATACAAACCCCTATAATTTACGCCATTGTGTAACACTCATCGTGACACTCGAATTACAACGTGACAATACAAAGGTCAAACAAAGGTCTCTTGAACGCTCATAGAGCTTGGGCTACCACAGGGAGCCCACACAAACCGTGTGACTGGTGACTGTTTACAAAATTTAAAGGATTTGTATGGAAATATTATAAGGTTCGTATTATAGCCAAATGTTAGGGAAAATATTTATCTGAAAAGTCACAATAAATTTAAACTTACCTCAATCGTTGTGCTTTGTCGTTCTTTTGCCAGAAAACGGCGAATTTAGGCGATTTTGAAGGTTTTGCTTTCGTCGTTTACCTGAGCGTTATATAGAGAGACAAGGGAGGAAAACTCTGTCAGGAATGCTCCAGCGCCGAGGCGATTTTCACCCGGAAATTCGAATCGCCCCGCTTCCAAACCCAGCACCAGTAAAGTCGAGATGTTTTGCTTTCCTCTCGTATCATTCGATCGAAAATCCGTTCAAAACGAGAAGCGCCAGCCGCCGAAGAAAACCAAGATATCGGCATTCGAAGTTCAAATTCACCGTAACAAATTTTTGTGTGCAGGTCAAGAACTGTCACGCTGACTGCTCCATTCTGATTGGATGCGGTAAATGTTGTGGTTAACAAAGCCCATTCTTTTGAACATTGTACATGTGTAAACAGATGATTAAACAATACCTTATAGTTCTGTTGCTGGGGAGGTATAAAAACTTCCTCAGTGGATCCAGAACATGAGGATTCTTACAGTACAATTCCACGCACAGTCTAATGATCCTGTTTGCAGAGAGGAAATAGGAACTGTTCATTGGAATCGTAGTTACTGTAAAGAAGTGGGTGATAAAAATTTGGAGCCACGCCCACAAAACAAAAATCGACGAGCACCCCTGTCACTTTTATATTGGAGTTTCCCATATCCCCCCCCCCCCCTCCCCCACCAGATTCGTAGCTCTTTTGGCCTATGTGCAGGAGAGTCAGGAAGAAACTATGAATGTCTGTGCGCAGGGTACGTCTCCTCAAAATCCGCATCTGTCAAGGTAAATTATTGTGAATTTTCACTTACTTAGGATGCCAGCGGCAGGCGCGAGATGATGTTGTCCCCACAAAACAAAAATCGACGAGCACCCCTGTCACTTTTATATGGGAGTTTCCGAGCTTTACGTCATCCATCGACTCGCGCCGTTTTTTTATTCTCTCGATTAGATATTTGGCCTTCGCACACTCTGAACAGTGCGCACCTTCCGTTTTTAGAAGAAGGCATCTTGAAGAAAATATCTTCTTGTACGTTGTATTGTCATGTACATTTTTAATATTGTGGATTTGGTACAAGTTTGATAAGGGCGTGTTATCTTGAAGGTCGGCACACGAAAATCCAGGGCAAATGGCAGACTCATCTAGAAAATTAAAAATGAAGTTGGCTTTCTCGGAAATGTTCAACTTTTCCAGTTGCCTTTCCAAGTCAGGAAAACTTTCCAAATAAATTTCTCGTTGATGGTATTTCAACTTGATCTGCACCGCCTTCTCCTCCTCTATATATTTCAAGTTGACTTCCGTCACATTCCGTACGCCATCGTATTCTACTGGCTCAACACGAATAAAACTTACAGACGTTTCGTTGTCAATTGTCGCGTGCCAACCATCTCTAACTGATGCGACTTTCTTCGTAAAGTAACTCCATTCTTCTTCCACTTTAGGCCCCACTCTAGCGTTGTCAATGTGCCGTTTCTTCAAGTTAAAATATCCCCGTTCTCTAATCTTCTGTCGCGTTCGCTGAGAAGGACAGACACTTCCTTTGCTCACCCATAATTCGTTTATTGCTTTACAAATCATTCTCACGGTAATCACCGCTGAAGGCTCACAGATGTTCTCCTTTTCTCCCTCAATATCATCAAAAAGATCCTGACGAAAGGTATATGCTCCTTTCTCAATTTCATAGTTTCGTAGAAGCCTAAAAAGATATGTAACGCGTTTAAGTTCCGGCTAATAAAATGTGTATATAAATCGCGCGGCTACATGCCCGTTATCCATTTGATTACACTTTTAGTTTTTCATTTTTCAACGTGATAATATATAATTGAAAGCTAACCGTCTGTATAATTAGCGCTTAACTATAGGATACGATAGTGCTTATATCGATCAGTTATCAACCCTAAATATTCATTATATTGTGGAAGTTTGTTTTGAACATAGAGTATTTTGAAAATCCTTTCCTGAGTTTGACTTTGATGAAAATCGTAATTTTACACTCTGGAACTTACCAGGCTTTAACGCACACATAGAGTGACACAGATGTTCCTTCGATCTTCCTTTTCTTTTCGTCACTGCCATTTGTATTTGAATTTATCTGCTTTAGAGTAGACAACATCGTACCAGTAGGGTTTACCGATCGAACTGATCTGGAATTTCAAAAGAAGCTGACCTCATCTCTTATTGGCTAAGGAGAACAAAGAGCGTTTTCGTCGTGTCGGTTTTCGGTCACGCGCTACTCACCTCACCCCAGGGCAGTTAGTATCAATTTGCTCTCAATTTGACCACGCTTCCTCTCCCATGGGAGTGATTTATGAATGGGCTTTGTTAACCACAGCATTTACCGCATCCAATCAGAATGGAGCAGTCAGCGTGACAGTTCTTGACCTGCACACAAAAATTTGTTACGGTGAATTTGAACTTCGAATGCCGATATCTTGGTTTTCTTCGGCGGCTGGCGCTTCTCGTTTTGAACGGATTTTCGATCGAATGATACGAGAGGAAAGCAAAACATCTCGACTTTACTGGTGCTGGGTTTGGAAGCGGGGCGATTCGAATTTCCGGGTGAAAATCGCCTCGGCGCTGGAGCATTCCTGACAGAGTTTTCCTCCCTTGTCTCTCTATATAACGCTCAGGTAAACGACGAAAGCAAAACCTTCAAAATCGCCTAAATTCGCCGTTTTCTGGCAAAAGAACGACAAAGCACAACGATTGAGGTAAGTTTAAATTTATTGTGACTTTTCAGATAAATATTTTCCCTAACATTTGGCTATAATACGAACCTTATAATATTTCCATACAAATCCTTTAAATTTTGTAAACAGTCACCAGTCACACGGTTTGTGTGGGCTCCCTGTGGTGTATACAGTGTCACTGAGATAGCCGTGTTTCTGTTGTTGACATTCGACAAAGATAAATGCATGCCCTACAGCCAATGTGGACTGTAGGAAGAAATGAGTATTATTTTGTTCAACGAAAACTGGCACACAGGTTTTCAAGCGTGTATCCGTACATGTGCGTTATTTCATACCAGTAATTACGTTAAAATATGGCGTGCCGGCTGACATTGTTTTTCAGTCGCTTGCGAAAGTACAGTATCAAACAGCACGAACGATAGTTTTTTTTTTACTGACCCGCTTCTGGGTGATTATTATTTGGAAGGCCACCGAAAAAGGTTGGACTAGCTATTTGAAAAAGCATTCCAGTAAACAAACTTGATTTAATTAATAATATTCACTTTGACCGACTCTATGTCTAACTTTCACACTCATTTGACAAGCGTGTATTTTTTAAAGGTGATTCCAGTGTCATGTGAACGTTTAATTTTTAGCAAAACCGCTTATATGCCAGTAAATAAAGCCAGGTGAGGTCTTTTTTCTAGTTGTTGTGAATGGCAATTTTGCAGCACAAGTTAGTTTGTGGGCAATATCGACAGCTATTGACGTGACGCAGGTAACGCAATAGCGAGCATCAGTTTGGCACTATTATTTAAAAGTTAAGATTCGACAATTATTTGTTGAAATCGGATTATTAAACGTTGTTTTGACTTCTTTTATATGGAGGGTTTCGCTCAAATAGACTCTTAGCGAAACCTTCCCAATCAGATTCCTTTGCAGAAAGATTTATTGGGAGATTTGCATTATGCAAATTTTCCCACCACAATTTGGCGAATATTTTCTTTTCCGATCACGCACTTTTTTTTTGTCCAGACCTTTTCTACCACGTTATTAAACAAGAAAGAGAAACAGACAAATGCAATATGAGATAAAATGACCATTTGAAGATAGCTTGGGTAAATGTTTTCACCGAGTCGCCACAACAAAGCATTTTCTCAACAGTTTCGAATTATGCAAATTTGTTAACGAAGCCTCACTACCTTTGGTTTTCGTCAGCGCGTGCATTGATTGCCCAGATTTTTTATTTCGTATTATTAAGGACGAAGACCCAAGCTTCATCGTAATGTTCCTCTCGAGTCGATATCTGACATACCAAGATGCATTTTAAACCTTCAAACTTACTCAATTTTCACCTCATCGCGAAGTCCTCAAAATGTCAATTTTTCAAAGAGCCATAAGACCCTCCAAAGTTCTACAAAAGTTTATATAGGTCCCATTGGTAGAAAGTTGGTGAGTAATGCTCTTACTCAAAACCGACCTCGTTTTCTAGCGTTGCGTACTGTTTCAACACAAGCGTATTGAACTTGGCTAATTTTGACTGAGATTTTTGCATAATTAATGAGGCAAAACCCGTAATTTCGTTTTCTCCAAAATTCTCGAAAACTATAAATTTTCAGAACATTCAAATAATATTTTCGAAGATAGTTCCCCAAAAGTAAACTTCAGGCAAATTATCAGGAGTTTCGATTTTTCAAGCTTGGCCAGCGATTCTCGAAAGTTACAGTCAGGCACTCTTAAGGGTGTCGTCGTTACTTGTACATTTTTGGCACTAGTTTGGTATTTTCTTATTGCTTTTTCTTATTTTTTTCTGGTAAATTTGAACGGTTTCCTGAGACATGCGACGTTATAGTTTCATTTTGCGGAAGACAAAGGAAGAATTATATTTTGGACCTACTACTTGCTCATCAGTGTTCATTGTTAAAGTTTTAAAGATCTTGAGGTTACAAAGGGAAGTGACCTCCAGGAATTCAAAATAAACTCAGGCTTAAAAGGATGTAATAATACAAGAGAAATTTTAATTTTCAGGGCTCCTTTGTAATTTTTGTTTCAAAATTATGTATAAGCCGTTGCAATTGTGTAAAAGCTTTCTCCGTTTCGCTTCCTTTTTATCTCAATAGTGGAATTTCGTCCTGACCAGGCAATCTGAAATGATATTTTTTACTGGCAGGTCCTATAACGAAACTCCATGTGGATGGCTTTTCATCAACGATGGCTCCCACAGCAACTTCCTCATACTCCACAACAAGAACAACGCCAACGTCGACGCCATCGACGGTATTCACATTTTGCTAAGCTTAAATAATGATAAGTGCACAAGTACATACCATTTTTATATCTTATTGGATGTCCAACTGACCGCTTTATTTTTCATAAAATAATGTTTATACGATGAAAGACAATCCCTCCCTAGAAACAATCCCTTAAAAGAAAGAGCTGCGTGATGTACGGGTTCGAAATTCGAAGTTCTAGAGAAACGCGTGCTGTTACGATCTGCAATTGTCCAATCAGATTATAACATGGTCACTTTCAAACCCTCCCTTGGTATTTGCAATCCATTATGTGGTCTTTCTGTCCCCCACCCCCTACGCAAATGTTTTAGTGGAGTTGTATGTAGGGGAGGAGTGCAATATGACCGCCAGAAACCGCTGTGCTGCTTGAGAAACTAAAGCGTTTTTGGAACTATTAACTTTTTTTACAGGTCTTCTTAGAGACCTCTACCCAGCCTACAAATGATCCATCTCAGGTAAATTAGAAAGTTTAAACAACGAAAGGGTGTATTATTTTACTTCCTTATGTCATTCACAGCGACAGTAACAACAACGTTTCTTAGTTAGGAGCCTAGGAATTAAGTTAACTGGAATTTCAATTGATTTTACTATAATAAAACTTGTTAAGATGGTGGTTAAACACGATCGTGTTATTCACATGATTCCCTGTGAATACTTCAGGGAGGCTTGTGAAGCAAAGGGAATTAAAGAAAACGACAGGGACATATCACTCGTTACCACATCCTTCACCCCCTGCTTTTTCCAAGCATGCATGTGAGACCTGCTACTGCCCACTTTTTCAATGGCCGTTACCTTTGTTGATCGAGACTCTGGTAGACTCGTAGAGTTAATTGAAGTAAAGTATTAACATAAGCACCCCCTCCCCCACTCCCAAATGGGGCGAAGGGAATCGAAATCTCAGGTAACCGTTTTAATTTTAACCATCTTTTAAATCAAATAAAGTTTTCATCTTCATCATCAACAGAATCCTTCTCAACCAAGCTCGGGAATTAGGCAAATGGGAAATGACGACAGTTCATCTTCATTGGGTATCATAATTGGAGTAACTCTTTCCACAGCAATTGTAATACTGTTCATCGCAGCTGTCTTTTGCTATCGACGTCGCAAATCCAGGTAACCGTCTCAATGTAATATATCAAACACGAGGAAGAGTGTTTCATCCGATTTCCAAACAACGAGAAAAGGGTTGAAGAAAACGAGATGCTACGATGTTTTTTAAACCCATCTTCGAGTTTGGAAGTTGCATTAAACACTCTTCGTCATTTCTGATATAGCTTCTGAGAAAATCAAAGCAAAAGTTCACAAAACTGAGGTTAATGATAATTAACATCACATTGGTAGCGACGCCCTTGATTTATCTTCACGAAGTAGTAACGAGTTTGGGCAAGTCTAAATTAAGTCAGTATTTCTTATCTCTTGCTAAATGATGTATGTTCTTTAAAGAATTTCTGTCATGATCTCAGTTAGTTTCGAACTTGAAAATTAACCCTATCTACAAAAAGTAAATTTACAAGAAAACGCCAAGAAATTTTCGGACTTTCCTCAGAATTGTCTGGGATTAATTTGGTATAAGATGTAACAACCTTTATTATTTTGATAACCCAGAATGTTTTTCACAATTACAAGAAGATTTAACCCTAACTTAAACTGATATTTAAAAAGATCAGGTTAACGTTCAGTTATTAATATTTTCTATTTCTTGTTTTTTTTTTTTTGTCAATCGATAAATCAGAGATTGTGCTTTTTTTGGTTTTCATTGTGTAATGGCTACGTTATTTAAGGCAAGTAGCTCACACACTCTGTAGGATATCTTTGTAATGTTGCAACTTGCTTGTGAAGGTTCATTGTTATGACATTAATACCAAGGAAGGGGGGAGATGGTGGGGGAGGGTGTAAGAGTGCCTTTACCTCTGTTCCCAAAAAAGGCTGTTGTGAACAGGATTTACTTTTAACGACAAAAAGCTTTCAATTGATTTTACAGAGTCCTAAAGCTTAACTTTCCATCATGAACATCAACATGCGATTACAAAAACAGGATCTCAGCTTCAAGTATGGCTCTTAAAGCCCTTAACGCTTCTTTCCTTTTTGTGTGTTTACAGAAAGGACGCCCATACGCCTACAGCTCATCAAATGAAAGCGGTAATGCTTAACACTATACGATGCATTTGGGAGACTCTTTTCATTTCAATTAATTTTTTTAAAAATACTAAAACAACGAACTGAGGTAATTTAAAATGTGATTAAAATATTATGCTGCATTGGAAGGTACCTGGAATAGAGAAGTATGTTTGGGACATTCAGTAAGGGCGATGTGGGTTAGTGGTTGGCAGTTAGAACGGTTTTTCAAGGCTTAGCCTTCGTCGTACTGCTTCCTTAGACATGAAACTTTGCTTCACTTTGTCTTTTCTTAACAAGCAAGTTATCAATGGGCACCGGCGGTAAACTTGTGTAGGATAGCCTTGTGGTGAATTTGCATCCCTTTTAAGGAGGAATAGCAAATGAATACGTCTAGTTGCTCCATGCTTATGAATCGAGTTAAGCTCTAGTTATGTTGGCTACTCACGGCTCATGCGTCAGTTATCCTTTCACGAAGTTAGTGAAAAAAATTCATAAATGCAACAAATGAAATAAGAATGATGTGTTATTCAGTCAGTGACACAGGCGTAATATCGGAAAAAAGAAATCCGAGTTCGCCTAACGGGAGTGGAATCTAAGGCCTTTCGCTATTAGCTAGGCTATTAAACCAGGCTGTGGTGAGCACTGAACATCCTGCATACTAGTAGGATTTGAATGTCGATGTGTGGTATATACCCAATGGAATAATCGTTGTGGCATATTTTAAGGCTGGTAAATAAATGAGAATGATGTATTATTCACTCAGTGACACAGGCATACTCGGAAAAACAAGTCCGATATTTGTGGTTCCTATATTTCTCTTTACTCTCTTAGAACATTTTGGGTGCGAGCTCAAAGAGGAACGCAGCATGCAAGCCTGAGGATCAGAATGGTTGCGTCAATACCAGTAATGACGAAACAGGTATTAATACGAGATTATTACAAAATCTCCTGACCATTCTGTTATTTTGGTCTATGATCACAAACGTAAATGCAAACTGGAATCTCAGCAATATACATATATCTATAAGCTTTCTTCATTCCAAGTTACTTGAAGACACTGCCTCAATTTTTACTTTATTTTCGTATTCCCGCATAGAACTTTCTGATAATCATCCCCTGTTCTTTTTCAGGAAATACCCACTCTTGCGAATTGTATGCCTCTCTTGATGTTCCGGAGGGACATAACATCTATGGGCACCGAAATGCTCAGGAACCGGTCCGCAATGATGTCCAGGTGCCCTCCCCAGATAATGAGGTAGAGGGCCAATACTCTGACTACGAGGAGATATTAGCAACGATCCCCAGAGGAGTTGAGAGCATCGATCCAAATCGAGTGGAACCAGATTACAACACTTTGGAAGACCCTTCTCAAGACGGTTCGGGGAGGTCTGAGTATTGTGGCACGGTATCTGTGAACGAGCCATTCTACAACACTTTGGAAGAATCCAACGCAAACTACAGTTCCCAAGGTAACAATGAAGAACCATTTTACAACACTCTGGAAGAGCCTTACCTTAGTGGCGCAGAGGAAGATGGCATTCTTGAACCCACAAGTTTGCAAGACCCGGTGTATAATGTCCTAGAGGGACCCGCTTCTTACGACTTGGATTCAAACATTCCAATCTATGCAGCAGTCAACAAAGAAAATTTGGGGGGAGAGAAACATTGCAGTGAAT